>NW_024715409.1:0-17290 GCF_018991925.1 Homarus americanus
ATAACAATCACGACTATGATTATAACAACCACGACCATTATTATAACAACCACGATCATGATTATAACAACCACGAATGTAACAACCCCGACCATGATTATATCACCCACGACCATGATTATAAAAACCACGACAATGATTATAACAACCACGACAATGAATATAACAACCACGATATGATTATAACATCCACGACTATGCTTATAACAACCACGGCCATGATTATAACAACCACGACCATGATTATAACAACCACGACCGCCAGTTATAACAACCACGACCATGATTATAACAACCACGACCATGATTATAACAACCACGAATATGATTATAACAACCACGACCATGATTATAACAACCACGACCATGATTATAACAACCACGACCATGATTATAACAACCACGAATATGATTATAACCACGACTATGATTATAACAACCACGACCATGATTATAACAACCACGACCATGATTATAATAACCACGACCATGATTATAATAACCACGACCATGATTATAACGACCACGACCATGATTATAACAACCACGAATAACGTAAGAACATAAGAATGGAGGAAACTGCAGCGGGCCTATTGGCCCATACTGGGCAGTCCCGTTTACAACCAACCCCTATTGCTCATATGAGCATCCAACCTATGTTTGAAGCAATTCAGCGTATTCGAGTTAATGATGATATTTGGTAACTTGTTCCATTCATCCACTACTCTGTTTCCAAACCAGTGTTTACCTATTTCACGCCTAAATCTAAATTTGTCTAATTTAAAACCATTGTTACGAGTTCGCTCCTGGTTGGATAATTTGAGTACCTTTGTAATGTCCCCTTTGTTTAGCCCTGTCTTCCACTTATACACCTCTATCAGGTCGCCCCTCGCTCTACGTCTCTCGAGGGAGTGCAAATTAAGATGCTTTAACCTGTCTCTATACTCAAGGTTCCTAATGCCCGGGATTAGTCTTGTCATTCTCCTCTGAATTCTTTCCAAGGATTCTATATCCATTCTGTAATACGGTGACCAGAACTGAACTGCATAATCCAGGTGTGGTCTCACAAGAGCAAGATACAGTTTTAGGATGACCTCGCTAGTCTTGTAACTAACACTCCTTTGTATGAACTCCAAGTACTTTATTAGCCTTGTTAATGCAGCAAAACACATTGTTTACTTGGCTTAAGGTTCCTACTTATCATTACTCCTAAATCTCTCTCGCAGTCGGATTTCTATGGCATCGTTGTTCATCTGGTATCTGGTTTCCCTGTTTACATCTCCTATACTGAGTACTTTACATTTGTATTACTGAATTTCATCTGCCATTTTTCAGACCATTCGAAAAATTTGTTTAGATCTTCTGTAGTTTTGCGAGTCCTCGTCAGATTTAATAACACGCCCTATTTTAGTGTCATCAGCAAATTTACTTATGTTGCTGTCTATGCCGATATCTATGTCGTTTATGTATATAAACAATAATGGTCCAAGTACTGAGCCTTAGGGAACTCCACTTGTGACGTTGCTCCAATGGGACTTAGTGTCAAGTAATGCTCACTCGCTGTTTCCTGTCCTGTAACCACGCCCTAATCCATTTAAGGATGTCACCTTTGATGCCATGAGCTTCTACCTTTCTAATTAGTCTTTCGTGGGGGACTCTGTCGAAGGCTTTGCTAAAGTCGAGATATACCACATCATAATTGTGCCCCTCGTCCACCGATTCGAAAACTGATGAAAAGAATGTTAATAGATTAGTTAGGCAAGAACGTCCGCTTGTGAAGCCATGCTGGGAATCATTGATCAATAGGTGCTTCTCCAGGTGATTTCGAATAGAGTTTGAAATGATTGCTTCCAGTAATTTGCCTACTATTGATGTTAGACTGATTGGGCGGTAGTTAGAGGATAGTGATCTATCCCCCTTCTTGAAAATCGGTATTACATTCGCTATCCTCCAGGATTCTGGTACTACACCTGTTTTTAAGGACATGTTAAACAACTTTGCTAAGGGCATACTAAGCTCTTCCTTACATTCCTTTAATACTCTGGCAAATATCTCATCGGGACCAGGTGACTTATTAGGCTTTAGTTTGTCTATTTGCTTACTAACATCGTTACTAGTCACTACTATCTCACTTAATTTGTTTTCTTCACTATCTCTGAATAGAGTCGGTGCCTCGGGTATCATGTTTAGATTTTCGGTGGTGAAAACTGTTGAAAAATATTTATTCAAATTATTGCTCATTTCTCCGTCGTTATCAGTGAGCTCGCCGGAGTCTGACCGTATTGGTCCAATCTTTTCTCGTGTTTTAGTTTGATACATTTGGTAGAATCCTTTGGGGTTTGTCTTCGCCTCCCTTGCTATCCTTACCTCATTATTCCTCTTTGCTTTCCTTATCTCGGTTTTAACTCTACTCGCCAATACCCTATAATAGTCCCGGAGGTGAATTTCGCCACGATTTATCCTTCTACCTATAGCCTTCCTTTGGCCAATGATGTTCTTTAAATAATTATTTATCCATTTAGGGTCATTGTTGTCTGATCTGAGTTTTTTGTATGGTATGTTCTGCCTTTGTGCATTAAGTAACTCACTATTTAAATTATCGTGGAACTCGGCAATCTCAGATCTCGTTATCAGGTCGGTGTCATCTGTCAGGTTCACGGCCAAGCGCGACACCCCCTCTCTCAGCTGCCTCTTTAAACTGTCAAAGTTTGCCCTTCTGAAATCTGGTACTTTAGTGGAATTTTCCTTACGTCTGCCCTGAAAATCTAACTGGAATCGAATTTCTTTGTGATCGCTGTTTGCAAGTTCGTTCCCTACCTCGACATTGCTAATGAGGTTTTCTCTGTTCGTCAGAACTAAATCCAGTATATTATTACCCCGTGTGGGTTCGGTTATATGTTGACTTAGGAAACAGTCCTGGATCGTCTCGAGAAAATCCTCTGATTCTGAGTTACCCGTAAGGACAGTCCAATCTATTTGGCCAAGGTTAAAGTCGCCTACTATACAGACTTTGTTGTGTATGGAAGCCCTGCGCATTTCATCCCAGATAAGTCGCTCATTGACGCTATCAAGATTGGGGGGTCTATATATTACCCCTGTGATTAATTTTTCCCGACCGTCGCTTAATTCTATCCAAATTGTTTCTGTATTCCTCTCAGTTTTTATTTCCTTATTTATTTCACACTTCAGATTATCCCTAACATAGATTGCTACTCCGCCTCCTTTCCTGGTCTGCCTATCGGTATGGAACAGTTTGTAACCCGCAATTTGGTATTCGACTGGTAATTCACGTGTGTCTAGGTTGATCCATGTTTCAGTGAATGCAATTATATCGATTTCTTCGGTACATACCAAGGCCTTAATATCATCCATTTTGTTTCTCATACTTCTACTGTTCGCGTAGTATACATTTAAGTTAGTCGTGTTCTGAGTCCTTCCCTTACCGCGTTTAGTTTTAAACTCCCTGTCTAATTTAGTTTTGTCATCATTCCTAACACTATTTCCCTGTAATCTTTCGCCTTGTTTACCCGCTCCCACTGCAGTCTCCTCCACCCCCGTGCTCCTATGTTCTCTTAGCAGTTTAAAGACTTCGATATCTTTTGAACTGCCCCCTCTAGAGCCCCAGCCAGGGTTGCTACTCCATCCCTAGACAGGTGCACCCCATCCCTAGCATAAAGGTCCCTTCTGCCATAGAAGTTGTCCCAGTTGTCAATGAATGGGACTGATATTGACTTGCAATATCTGTCAAGACGGTCGTTAACACCAACTGCCCTTGACAACCATTCACTGCCAACTCTCCTTCTAGGCAGGACACAGCATATGATAGGGATCCCTCCCTTAGTCCTAATACGATCTATGGCTGCCTTGAACTTATCAAGAAGTTCCTCGCTCCTACACCGGCCAATATCATTGCCTCCTGCACTGAGGCAGATAATGGGTTTGTTCCCATTACCAGACAAGATATTGTCCATCCTGTCAACTATATCCCCCACCCCAGCTCCTGGCAAACACACCCTCATCCTATTTTTGTTTTTACCACAAAAGGCCCTGTCCATGTACCTTACCTGTGAGTCACCAACAATTAAAGTTTTTATACCTTCCTTGTCATCCCTGCCCCTGACTGTACTAACGTCCAATTCGTCTATCAAGGGACTGAACGGGTTGGTACACTTAGCTGTTGTTGTCGTTGTTGTCGTATCCTTTGAGTGCTTCTTGACCACCAGCTTGGTCCTCCCACTACTCACGACTTTCCACTCGTTTGATTTTTCGTCAGACACTGGCTTTACTCGTCCAGCCTCTCCTTTTAACTTCGCCAGCTCTTTCCTTAATTTCAGGTTCTCCAACGTGGCCCTCTCAATTTCTAACTTGGCCCTCGCCAATTCTTCAGTGGACCACTCCAGTTTGGTCAACAAACTCTCATACCCAAGACCGCACATACCACTGGCCATATCTGATAATTATCCCTCTGGAGCTAACCCTGCCGTGACCTTTCCCCAAGCGCGACCATGATTATAACAACCACGACCATGATTATAATAACCACGACCATGATTATAACAACCACGACCATGATTATAACAACCACGAATATGATTATAACAACCACGACCATGATTATAACAAGGGCGACCATGATTATAACAACCACGACCATGATTATGACTACCACTACCATCTGGAAAACGATGTCGCTGTACGCTGTTAGCGGGACGGCGGTTGCGCGCTGGCCAAGCACGAGCGTTCAAACTTTCACGCCTCGGTAAACTGTACCACCGGACTTGCCACCGGGCACGAAGGGCCCACGATCACTTGTGTATTCTATTATTGGTATGTGTGTTTGTGTGTGTTCCTACTAGCTAGTGTAACGTACCAACAATTAATACGTGTGTGTTTTACAATCTCTTAATATTACATAATACTACATACTGATAATACCACTGGAGTCACATTGAATTATTATTACAGTACCACGATGTCAGAACACTTCGATTTTGAGATCGGATTTTCTGTCTTGACTTAGAATATTAGAATAGTGGGAAGGGGGTTAGACTATAGTGTAGTGGTCCATCCCAGCGCCATTCTATGGTCCACATTAACGGTCTACAGTTGGGTTTACATTAAGGGTTTATAGTGGAGTCTATATTACGGTCTAAAGTAAGGGTCTACAGTCTAGGGTTGCTCATTTTTCCCAATTTTAGAAAATTGTGGGTGGGGGTGTTTTTTCCCATTATTTCGTTAATTCATTGGTGCCAGAATTAATGAAATCCAACATGTTCTAGGGGTCGCGAATCCAAATATAAAAAATGAATTTTTGCGAAAAAACGTCAAAACTCAAGCTTTTTCTCTTATAGATCAGCAATCGCGCTGCTTTTCACTACTTAAACCTATTGGCTGGCTAGAGTAGCTATTCAGCTTTCCATTGACACCTAATTCGATTGCATGCACCTCTTAGTTGACCTTCTAGTTCAGGTCAAAGGCTTTACCTGCGTTAAGGGAACCAGATTCCAAAATATTCATAGTTTTGACTTTTCCATTTATTCGAAAACACATATCAATATTTTGCCGTCACAGTCTTTTCCATGATATATTTCCCTCTTAAAAAACAAACATCATTGAAATAGGTCAATACCTCTAGGAGGAGATGCAATTTGAAAGTTCAATCCCCCCTCTATTCAACTCTCACAGTTGCATCAGAGCAGACTTGCTGAAGCCACTCATCTGCTTCCTGTGCTTTTCCACAAGTTGCATGACATCCTGCAGCTGCTGCTCATCCTTCGTGACTGAACCAATGAAGTCCTGCATAAGCTTTATTCCCCTTTCGGCCACGTCATTGGTTACCTTCAGGCTTCTGGAGAAATCTTTCAGCTTCATGAACTCTTCGTTTTTCTCCCAGTCTTCCACCGGTGACATCAGCCATGCTGTGCCGCACACATGATGCTCCTTGAAGATCATCCATGAACGTTCATCTGTCAGGTCGGAAAGCCGTGTAGTCTGTTGGATGACCAAGTTGTTGTTGGCGTAGTCGTTCGTTTCTTCTAGGCAGCTCAATTTGGTCGCCATCTCCTTTTTCTCTGCCGCACTCAACTTCTCGCTGCACAGCGACAGAACGACGGTCTGGGGCCTTAGATACCACAGGTGGCGGCTCGCGACCGCCAGCGCCGCATCAGCCACCTCACAGTCCACGGCCCTGTAGCGGAGGAGTTCGTGATGCAGTTGCAGGTCATTCACAGGCGCATCCTCGGCTACTGGTGATTTCAGCCACGCCGGTGTGTACAGCAGAGACACAAAGATCGCCATCCTCTGCAGCTTGACGCACAGGTCACTGCTGAGCTCTAGCTGGTGGCTAAACATGTAGATCTTGAGGTAGTATATGATCTTCGCCATCCAGCGAGCGTGGTGACATGCGCCAGGACGCAGAAAGTGCGTGCCGCGCGGAGGATTCACACCGAGGACGAGGAGCGTTAGTTCTGCCGCTTCTCGGTAATCCTCTCTGGCCCATTCTGTGACGGTCAGCAGGTAGCTAACGGTCCTGTGTCGGAGGTGACTGAGCCAGTCAGACTCTGGTAGATTTGCAATGTCCAGCCTGAGATACTGAGAGTGATCTAGTTGACTCCACCTTTTCTTAAGAGTCTGGAAGAGAGGGTCCGTAGGGGCCGATGTTTTGCCGAAGATGTTGCTGGCAGCGGCACTCACCACCAGTTCCATGACGTGGTGTCTGCACCCAAGCCTCAACAGCTGTTTTTCCAGCAGCGCCTCCAGATGGGCAACCGCACCTTGGACTCGCCCTGTGTTGGACGACGTTGTATCAAAGCACAGTGCCTTGACGTTTGAAGCGCAGCTCCAGTCCTCGATAGCACGAGCTGTTGCGCGTGCCTGGGTCAGGCCAGTGCCGTCCTTCACTGGCAAGATAGCAAGCAGCTTCCCTTCCTCATGGCCGCGCCCTGAGATGAAGATGGCCTGTCGGTGTTCTTCTTCTCCCACGACGTTCTGAAATGAGAGAAATATAAAAATTCAGACAGATAATGAAGAATTATCAAGGCTGCCTTTTTCTCCAAGTTTTTTGTTAATGATTTGATACATTTCTAACAATATATTACAATAGTCTAGGCTTTGGTAAAATATTAATGTAGTACCTAAACGTGTTCTCACCTTAACCAGCTTACCATCCCAGTGCACCACTGCATGTGGTGGAGGCGTGAAGGCTTCCCTTTGTGCGGCAGCTACCTGACGACGGTGTGAAGCTCGCGCCCGTCTCGCAGTCTCTCTCGAGATCCGGAACTCAGACAGATCGCCTGGCGGGTTAGCAGAGCGCAGCACTGCTGCGACCACCGAAACTATCTGCGAGCAAAAGCAGGCAAGGGTGTCAGTAGAAAATGTCGACTGTTTAAGTGCTTATCAAATAATTAACAGAAATTTCAAACATTCCAAACACATTTATGGATACACTTACTTCGTTATTGGATATCCGAAGACGGTCAGCGAGTTCCTTTAATGCTGGCTCTTGGAGAATGCGACGTGGAAGCTGAACCGTCACATAAGGGTGCTTTGATGTGTACCTGCCAGGTTGTATCGCTGTGTCCTTTTTCTCCATTTCTACTTCCGTTGGGGTGTCAGCCACCACAGAGGTTTGAGGTCTCGAATCACTGCTGCTTGGTTCACAGGCTGCGAACCTTCCCTGTTTCGACCTTTGCTTCTCGACTCGTTCCTCCTGCTTTCTCTTCTTAGCGGCAAAAATCTTATCGTTACCACTCATGAACGCTTTTCTTTCTCCGCGTTGGTCTTGATAGAAGGCGATGTCTTGTTGTTTGTCGGCCGGTGTATGCAGCCGGTTCTTCTCGATGTCCTCTACGGCGTCCGGTGCTCCGATGTCCAACAACAGGTCAAGTTGAGACTTGAAGTTTTCAACCTTGTCCTTTGCAGCCCTGTCCCGACTTTTTTGTAGACTTCTCCAGTGCTCCCATAACCTTGTCAGCTTCTCCCGGCACCCCGTCTCTGAGATAGTCTTGATGCGAGCTAAATTCCAGAACGTGAGTACGTTTCTCACTGTTTCTTTAAACGTCTCCTGTCTGTCACCAGATTCATTCACTGTGTGAAAGAAGAACTTCAGGACTTGACGCATCGTCGGGAGTTTACTGCCTCTAATTGACGATGCTGGCTGGCCTACTAGATAGATTTCAGTGGCAGAACGGGTAGTGGATGATGTTGGCCTGACAGTCCCCTTAGCATTCTCCCACGACTGCGACTCACTCTCTTCCATGATTGTATGTATATAAACAGATGAACTCTGTAAGAAAAAAACGTTTTGTAATAAAACAAAATAGGCAAACAAAATAGGGTCACATAAGAGCAATTTAATCACCTGTAGAAAATACAACATAAATAGATAACCATAAATTTACTGCCACACTATATAGCAGATTTGAGTAAATTATAAAATAACACCACAGTACCAACAACAACACAACACATGTCAAAACACTGCAAAGAAGCGCAGGGTTTTACAGCTGCCAATGTGAACCTAGTGAATTTATAACTTCGTTAACGCAGGTAGGCTACAGCCTTTGACCTGACTTAGAAGGTCAAATAAGAGGTGCATGCAATCGAATTAGGTGTCAATGGAAAGCTGAATAGCTGCTCTAGCCAGCCATTAGGGTTAAGTAGTGAAAAGCAGCGCGATTGCTGATCTATAAGAGAAAAAGCTTGAGTTTTGACGTTTTTTCGCAAAAATTCATTTTTTATATTTGGATTCGCGACCCCTAGAACATGTTGGATTTTATTAATTCTGGCACCAATGAATTCAGGAGTAACAAAATAATGGAAAAAAACACCCCCACCCACAATTTTAAAAAAGTGTGAAAAAATGAGCAACCCTAGTCTACACTAACGGTAAACAGCAAGGGCCAACAGTAAGGGTTTACAGTAGAATATATAGTGGAATATACATTCAGGGTCTTCAGTAAGTATCTACAATAAGAGTCTATAACGTCTACAAAGATCTTCAGTAGCGGTAAACAGCAAGGGTCAACAGTAAGGGTCTACAGTAACGGTAAACAGCAAAAGTCTATAGTAGTCTACGTTGGGATCAACAGTAAGGGTCCACAGTAAGGTCTACAGTGGGATCAACAGTACGAGTTTACAGTAAGGGTCTACGTTGATCTTACTGTGGGGTCAACAGTAATGGTCTAGAGTAAGGTCAATTTGTGTCATATTGTTACCTTTAGTCATAATATAATAATTAGCACAGTGTTGGTGTTATTTATAATCGTAGTTATATTATTTTTGTATTATTAGTTACATTTTATTTTTTTTTATTATTCTATATAATTTATTTTTATAGTGTTACTCTTAACTATATTATTAGTTATATTATTAGGTTAGGCTAGGTTAAATTATATGGTCAATTATGTTGCATATTATATTTTTAATATTTTTTTTATAGATATATTGTCAGTATTATTTTTCTTAGTTGTGTTGTTAGTGTTTGTCATCATGTTACTTCTAGTTTTCAATGTAAGTTGATTCGGATTGATTCTCGTTTTTATCTTTACATTTGAAAATGTTTGTTTGTTTGTGTGTGTGTGTGTGTGTGTGTGTGTGTGTGTGTGTGCGTGTGTGTGTGTGTGTGTGTGTGTGTGTGTGTGTTCGCGCACAGAGTGGTGAAATGCGTCTAGTGCGGCAGCATTATGTTCGTGTTAAGGTGCAAGCACTGCTTGCTTCCTCTCGCTTTCAGCTACCGCCTCTGGCTAGCCCTCATGGCGAACAGGGAAGCAACTTGGATAAGTCTTCCCCTATCAGTACACAGCCTCTTCACCATTAAGACACCTGCTGTGCCTCTTCGTGGCAACACACTGTAACTGGATGCCTCGTGGGCCCAGGCTAGAATAGCAGGGGATCTCAGAGTAGCGGTGGGCCCCAGAAGGACGGCGCATACGCCCACTGGCATGTGGACACGTCCTGGCGCCTACCAACCATTGCCCCGTTGCCTTGCGGATTAATCTTGATAGATATAAGGCTACGGGAGTAAACCCGGAACGAAAAGTCTGCAGTGGAGCCCCGCATCAGGCAGACATGCTTGCAGAGCTTCAACAAGACCCCAACGGCGGCATAGGCGGAAGAGGTGACCAACAAGGGAACCCAACGACTGCACCGGCAGACGAAGGCAATGCATAATGAACAGGCTGCTAAGGCGAAACCCAGCGAACTGGGCTACCGATAGTCCATTGCAACTCCCTCTCTCCCCAGTCATTGCAACACTCGCACCACTGGATCATATAAAGAGAGAGCCAAGATGTGTGGTTGCAGCCTGCGTTCCTGCCTCACCACATAAATCCACTCACTCGCAGCCATCATCCAGCTCATCATACCTCTCATCATCATCAAAATCCCTATACCCCCAAAAGTCCTATGGTGACGGACGAGTGGCTACAGGGACAGGCAGAGATGACTATCGGGAGTCTCTAGTCACAACTCTGCACATGGGCAGCACAGATAAGATAGTCGTTTATGCACTGGGATCTAGGCAGCAGTGCAATCCGGTCCTGTCTGTGCGACTGAGCAGCCCTTTCGAGGAACCATTCTGTTCACCTCACATGGGGAGGGGGCTACCGCAGGATCTCGCTGCTGTCCGTAGATGACAAGATTATCTCCTGAATCCTCCTAAAGAGACTTCTTCCTGAGGCCAAAAACTTCCTCCCAGTATCTCAATATGGCCTTTGACCATCACGTGGCACCACTGACATGATCTTTGCTGCCTGTCAGATACAGGAAAAGTGCAGAGAACAGCGTTTTGACCTGTACATGGCTTTCATCGACCTAACCAAGGCCTTCGACTCGGTCAACAGGGAAGCCCTCTGGTGGATTCTCAGTCGTTTTGGCTGCTGCCCTTCAAAATTTATCGCCATTGTGAGACATTTCCACGATGACATGAACGGCAGTGTCCTGCACAATGGCACCCAGTCAGAGTTCTTCCCCATCCAAACGGGGGTTAAACAAGGGTGTGTACTTGCACCAACTCTCTTTTCTATTTTTTGGCTCCCTTCCTTCCACGTGCCAGTGCTAATTTCACCGGCGGGGTGGACATCGAGTACCGGATGAAGGGTCTTTTCAACATAAGACGACACCAGGCAGCTTCCATTACTGAGCTTCAGTATGCAGACGACTTCACCCTTGTCACTCACGCTGAGAGCGACCTACAGGAGATCCTGAACACCTACGCAGATGCGTATGCTCACTTTGGCCTTGAGGTGAATGTACGTAAGACTCATATTCTCTTTCAGCCTGCCCCTGGTTCTGCTACACCTCCACCATCCATCCAGCTCAACGGTACTACCCTCTCTAATGTTACCCAATTTCATTATCTTGGCTCTCACCTTTCTACCACTGGAGACATCGATGAAGAGATGGGTTCTGCTGTAGGGAGCTGAAATTATCTACAAATCGATCCCCTCACCTGAGAGACAATTACTCTACACCGTAACGGTTGGAGGAGCACCACACAAGAAGGTGTCAATACTTTCGAATTAGCCAGACTGCATAACGAGGCAGACAAGCGCCAACGCCGGAGAGAAGCTGCTGCCGCTCCCCCTCCCACCCCCCGCACTAGATGTAGCCCCCCACAAGTGCAACATCTCTGATCGACCCTGCCTGTCCCATATCGGCCTCTTTAGTCACCTCAGAACTCACCAACCGCGGTGACATCCTTAATAACTCATATCACTGTACTGGATTATTGTCATACTCTATTCCGAGTGACAGTAAATTGGTAGTAGTAGTAAGTAGTAGTAGTAGTGTGTGTGTTTTGTAGTGATGGTAATAATAAACAATGCTTTATTGAAAGAGCGTGGCAGACAATGGGCTAAAAATATACAACGAACAGTGATGATAAATGTTGCACAAGATGACATTGGGGAGTGAATCACTTGATTAACAAAAGTTTTCAGTACAAAAAAGAAGAAAGAAGTCGTGGAGTGACCACATAAGTTAGTATTATCAGTGGATATACAGTAAGTGAGCCGGTCTTGTTAATTGCGTTGTAAGTTGTTGAATGGCGTTCCCTTCCTTTAAATCATCTCTTAAAAAATATATTTTATTTAAGTATGAATATTTTTGTAAAATACCTATTTTATATTCCTACTTGAATTGTCATGGTAATATCTAGGTATTACCATTGCAATGATTATATATTTGCCGTCAAGACATAATACTGACAGTTCCTGTCCTCTTGTTTCACCTTAATACAACCCATGTGTTATTGCTTCCGTCCCTTTACGTATTAATATGCATTTACTCCACTATAAAATATGCATATACTTATAATATAAATGAAAAAAAAATAATGAAGTGGTAATTGTGGTAACATTCTGTTATGTTCTTTCTATCACTATGTTACGTGTACTATTCCAGATAATATTAAATGTTACATAATACTTCCTTAAGATAAATGTACTGTATACTCGTATATCATTAAGAGAGCCATTCAGGGAGCTCAGGCATTCAATTGGCTCAACCATATCAATATTGTTATTTAATATCGGCTCCGTATCTCTATTTTTCTGGCTAAATAAACTTTTTCAATATCAATATCAAACACAAGTTCCATCCCAGGTACTGCTGCTTTCACATAATGGTGCCAAAGACAACTCTCGCCCCTTTCCGACTGGACATAATGCGCACATTTTCCACACCCATCACGTGGTTGTACGCAACATGTGTAGTTGGGAGTCCTTATTTCTCATTGGTGTAGTTAGGAGTCCCTTTTCTCACCTGGTGTAGTTGGGAGTCCTTATTTCTCATCTAGTTTAGTTGGGAGTCCCTATTTTTCACCTGGTGTAATTGTGAGTTCTTTTTTATCACCTATTCTAGTTGGAAGTAATTTTTCTCACCTGGTGTTGTTGGGAGTCCCTACTTTTCACCTGGTGTAATTGGGAGTCCTTTTTTATCACCTGGTGTTGTATGGAGTCCTTATTTTTCATTTGGTGTACTTGGATATCTATTCTATACACATTCTGATAGTTGCGTTATTACAGTAAATCTTCAAAATCCCTACCCTCTACCTCTCACAGTGTGTAGAGTAGTGTGCATAAATTTACGCAAAAATCTACAGGTGTGTCACTCCCACCTCACTTTCTTTATCTTAACCTCTTTCAAGTGCTGTAGCTACGAAACTATGAGAATTCCGACTTTTTGTTATATTAGCATTGCATTGTGGCTTAGAGTTGTCTAAAGAATACACCCTACAATTTATTGTACGCAATTGAGATTCACCCCCTGCGTATATATATATATATATATATATATATATATATATATATATATATATATATATATATATATATATATATATATATATATATATATATATATATATATATATTGTTACGACCGTGTCGTATTTTTCTGGTTTTTTTTATATATATAACATGCTTTCATGTTGTTCCATATTATTCCTGTAATGATGTGTTATATTTACTATTATATAATCTAGTCACCTTACCCTGTGCTGTTAAGGTTTTAACTTATTATTGTTCAAGCCCATCTTATTTTTTCATATAGTATTGTAACAAGCATTCTTTGTTTCTCTAACGACCATCTGCATCGTTAAACGACCCATGTTTCACCTGCTGGTCCCATTGGCGGGAGCTGACCCTATATATAGTAGTCACCAGTTCGCAGAGTTTAGTCCAGTCCTCTTTGTCATTCAGTTCATGTTCTTTTGAGTGACACTTGTCACCCAGCTACTTGTATGTATATTATGTATGCTGGATTATGTATTATGTATGTATATTATGTATGCTGATTATGTATTATGTGTATGTATATTATGTATGTGCTCCATTTATATTTATTCAGCCTTAGCTAGCAGCGTGTGGCAAATGTTATTACCATATCCTTACATGCTTAATTAATGCGCCTGGCGACGTATGGAAGCTGCTAATGCGGTATCACTTGCCATACGTCGCCCATGGTAGCTGACCAGGACCTTAGCTAGAGCAGTGCTATCCACCCTGTGTACATACCTTATCCAGCAAACCGAACTCACAAAACTATACAGGTGTTTGTGTTCTTCCTGTATATAGAACTTATTACCCTAGAACCTAACATGGCGCAGTGCAGTTTACTGATTATTACGAGTGATTAGTGCAAGTTTGTGGAAAGCCGGCTGATGGATCCCCGCCTTGGGTCAACCCCGCGTCATCCCTCGAAGAATTTCGCAACTTTGAGCAGTGTCAGTGACAGTGATTTTCTGTGAAGTGTTAAGTGCATTGTGTGTTTCGTGCCATTCATGTGTGACCTTGTTCGAACGGATTTCCAAGGTATACGGCATGTTCCGGGCATTTGTGGGGTGTAGAGCTCAGCGCACCCTCCTCTGACCGTTTACAGAGAGCGACTGAGCTACTCCTATCTCCACCCCCCTCCCTCACAGCTGGGGCGAGACGCTGCCTGCCTGGGACACACACACACACATACATGTACTAACACTTGCTGACCGCGCGGTTCTTATATATATTTTATATATATAACCTACTTATCTGTGTATTTAATTAAATTTTTTTTGTCTGAAATCTTGTTGATACGACGGGCTGACCGGTCAACACTGATTTAAGACACAGTACACAGATAAAGCAGTTATGTCTCATGCCTTACGTAGCCGTGGACCCAGCGCCCGGATGAGTCAAGCGGATGATAGTCCCCCAGAGATGGATGACCAGGCCGGCCCAGCTCCCACAACATCGCGCAGCCCTTCACCTCAACATTCAGCGTTATCTCCAGAGATAATTGCCTTAATGAAGTTTATGAGAGATGAGAGACGCGAGGATGAAGCTCACAGACGTTTGGCGGATGAGCACAGAAGGCAAGCAGAGGCAGAACGAGACCACCAACGGAGAATGGAAGACAGTGCACGGTTTGAAGCCTTGATATCTCGCCTCACTGTTAACCAAGCCCCTGGCTCTAACACTGCCTCGGTACTGAATGGTTCAGATACCTCATCCATGCTCCCTTCACGCCCCCCAGCCCCACCTAAAGCAGCAGCTCAAACACCGCCCATCTTGGAGCCTGATGTAAATTTCCAGACTTTTCGCGAATGGCGGCGGCGGTGGGCTGATTATGCTACAATGGTGGATCTCCAGAGTTTGTCACAGCCTAAACAACTCATCCAGCTGCGTATGTGCCTGTCCTTGGAAGTTCAGCGTGTCTTAGAACATACGTTGCAGGTACCCCCAACCTCTTCGCTGTCTGTAGAGGAGGTACTGGACGTTCTACAACGGCACATCAAAGGACAGCAGAATGAAGCTCTGCGCAGGAGGGAATTGTTTAGCTGCAGACAGATGGAGGGTGAGTCTTTTGACGCTTTTTATGTACGTCTTAAGAGAGCCTCGGAAGAGGTAGATATATGTTTAGGCCACCACCAGCAGTGCGAGGAGACCCAGTTGAAGCAGGTGATCCTGATGGGTGTTAAGGACGAGGAACTTGTCCAACGCCTCACCTCCCTCGACTCTTCCTCTTCTCTTCAGGATGTGTTGACGATATGTCGCTCCTATGAGGCTGCCAGGTGTGCCACCTCTGCCATCCGAGCTCCCCCTACAGCTGTACGCGCTGTTTCCCGGTACAAGAAGGACAAGAAGTCTGCTCCTACGCCTTCGCCCACCACGTCCACGCCCGGTTCATTTTGCAACAACTGTGGTAAGCAGCACGGAACACAGGTATGTCCAGCTGCTGAGTCTACCTGCGACAGTTGTGACCGTAAGGGCCACTGGTCACTCACAGTACGGTGCCCAGCCAAACGCGTCCAGTGCAATGTGTGCGGTCGTCTGGGCCACTATGACAAGTGTTGCCCTACCCACGAACCCAAGGGACAGCGTCGGCGGAAGCTTCGGCGCCCTTCTACCAGTGAGGGCCGCCCACAGTCGCCAAATCAGAGGCACGACGACCCTGGACAAAGCCCGACCCATTTTAGGAGGGTGTACTCCTCGCATCCCAGGACCAAAGTCACCCAGTACATCAGCGCCATCGTGACCTACGGCGGCGTGTCATCCCGTCTTCAGATGTTGCCCGACACCGGCGCTGATGCTACAGTCATCGGTCCCCAGCATTTGCGATGCTTGGGGCTCTCTCCAAGCGATCCAGGACCGCCTCCCGAGGACCTCTGCGTCACGGCAGATGGTTCACAGATGGCCCCAGCCCTGGGTTCACTCTATGCACATGTCACCTTTGGCAACAGGTCGTGTCAGGCCTGGATTGACGTGCATAATGGTGTCCCGACTCCCTTGCTGTCCTACAGACATTGTCAAGAGTTGGCCATCATCTCCCAGGACTTCCCAACACCGATTCTCGAGGTAAATTACGCCAACAGGGTGCATGAAAGGAGCAGCAACTACCCTGCTGCCGCCCTACCCCTACCTCTGGCCAGTGACACCTCTCCTTCGGTAGTTGTCCCTGCTGCATCACGTCCCCACGCCTTGGCTCGCCTTCACGACAGTCACCGTGGAGCTGAGGCCACCAAACGACGTGCACGACAGACCGTGTTCCGGCCTGGCATCGACCCCGACATCTCCAATGCTGTCCAGGTGTGTAAGCCCCGCCACGTATTACAACCCAGCCAGCAGCAGGTACCCTTCATGAGTGACGACAACCCCACCCGCCCCTTTGAGTCTGTGTCGGCCGACTTTTTCTGCGTGTCAGGAAAGTCCTTCCTGGTTATCGTCGACCGTCTCTCTGGCTGGCCGGTTGTCATCAAGGGCGGTAATGACACGACGTCTGCCGCCACCATCAGCAAGTTCCGCCACTACTTCCGTGACGTGGGCGTTCCTGTACGCCTGCGAACCGACGGAGGGCCTCAGTTCACAAGCCGGGACTTTGCTGCGTTCCTTGACCGATGGGGAGTCCGGCATGTGTTGTCATCGCCCCATTACCCGCAGTCCAACGGCCACGCTGAGGCTGCTGTCAAATCTTTGAAGCACCTCATCCTTAAGGTGGCCCCCTTTGGGAATATTGACTGCGAGGCCTTCGACCGGGGTCTTCTTGAACTCCGCAACACACCCAACTACACCGGACGCTCCCCTGCCCAGGTTTTGTATGGACGCCCCCTTCGTTCTTGTGTCCCTGCTCACCCTCAATCCTTCTCCAAGGAGTGGCAGGCCAAGACAGAGGATTGTGACCGCCGAGCCGCCGAACGTGTTCAGGACGTCGTCGCCCGCTACAACGACCACGCCCGTTCTCTCCCCAGGTTGAGTGTCGGCACCCAAGTCCGTGTTCAGGACCCGACCTCCCTACGTTGGGCCAAAGTAGGCGT
>NW_024715410.1:0-42211 GCF_018991925.1 Homarus americanus
GCACTAAATTACTTAATATTGTGGTGGAATGCAATCCTGAACAAGGTTCCTATTCAACTCCAGAAGCACGAGCAGTAGATATATTCAATAAGTGGTACAAGACTTGGCGTGATAATAAACCGATAAGAAGCGAGGCACAAGGACCCCCGGGCCGTATGTAGGCGAGCTGATCTGAGAAGAGATTGTCTAGCTGGGCAAGGAGAGTTGCTACAGACATCACTAGGACAATAAATGAGGTCCTCTAATTACTCGACTAGCGCGGTACAGACAATAGTATATCGGGACATAGTAAGTGAACATAGGCATTAGACATAAGCATAGATATCAGACATGCTATAATGATATGTAGTAATACAGACATGTGAATAAATGGTACAGTGAATGGTAACAGAGTCCTGCCGTCAGGCGTGTTCACATATCTTGGTACCCACACATCTATACAAATATGAGGAAAGAACTAGGTATACCCAGTGTTAAAGATAGAATAATTGAAGTCAACCTCATGATAGCCCTGAGGCTTCTGCGTGGTGATCCTGATAACATTGTTTCCTTAAAATTGCTAGAATGTATGAACCATGGGACTACTGAGTCTTAAAATGGATCCAAACTACAGCCACACATATGAAGATGTTTGGACTAGACCACCTCTGCACAAAGTTGAGACACACAACAGCGTCTGCCACCCTGGTGACAGTCCTCTTGATATCACAACACCGACGTATCCGCCTAAAAATTAATTATAAAAGCATTTATCTCAACACACTGCCAAATTGAGATCTCTTGAACACATAACAACTCTGACTGATGATAATATCACACAGACCATCTACACTGATGGATCTCTAAACACCGCCTGTGGGAGGGCTGGTATGCTATTGTTGTGACTCAACCTGACGGTATAATTGAGAAAGGAGTTAGAATTAACAACTGGGCATCCACTCTACAAACTGAATTAGTTGCCACTCACAGCTATTAAATTCATTGAAATCACTGTTACTGACAGTCTCATCACTGACTCTCTCTATCCTCACTACTTGCCCTTGGTACCCTCGACTCAGGTTGTCACGCTCTTGTCTCTGAAGCCAGACACAAATATGTGACCGGTGTCAGGTCAAACTGTTGTGATCCCCCTCACATAGGCCTCATAAACATGACAGAGTTGATGCCTCTGCCAAACTCGCGTCTAACAAAGACACCGTTGAATACAATTTGGGTCTGTCAAAAGAACCCCTAAAACTGTAATTAGGAAAGAACTTGTTGATGAGTTTGACGCAAGTGAACCAAGTGCAAACAAAACTAGTCGATCCATAGTTACCATGATGAGATGTATCAAGAAACATGTATATGGAGCAAGTAACAGATCACTAGATTACAAGATGTTGTAACCGCTAGATGTTAGGATATAAGTACCTTTGGCAGTATGTTCCTCAAGCAGATGTAAACAAAAATTAAATGTGTGTGCCATACATATGGCCACACACTTGAACACCACGTCCTCGACTGTGAAGATAGAACCTTTTAGGGACAAGTCCAAGCACACTGTGGAAATGGCACAACACTTCATCTCTAATGGCAAGATAAAACGACATATTAAGATTAAATCCACTTTTTTGCACTTAGTAACTATATCAGTTCTCATGTACAGAACCAAACACGCAATGTGCTGAATACTCCCACGTAAATGTGACTAAAGTGTGAGGCCAGACATACTGCCTCACACGCCTGCACTGCATTTGTGAATAAGTTACCCTTTATGTAAAGAACTAAACAAATAATGTAAATGAAATACTGTGTAACTTCAGTGCCATAATATCCTGACAACGGGGGTTAATTATTATGACCCCTGTAAACCCTACTCTGTAATCCTTTTGCGCTACTGCTCGCAGGATGAAAGTGGGTGCACTATCAAAGAAGCGCACAAGCGGCAAATAAAAATCAATCCCTGACCAACTCAGCACTAACCTCCCCAGACCACTCCTGTACTAACACCTCCCTGGACCACTCCTGACTAACACCTCCCTGACCACTGCTACACCTCCCTGACCACCACCACCCTGTACTAACACCTCCCTGGACAACTCTGTACTAACACCTCCCTGACCCACTCCTGTACTAACACCTCCCTGGACCACTCCTGTACTAACACCTCCCTGGACCATCCTGTCACTAACACCTCCTGGACCACGCCTACTAACACCTCCCTGGACCACTGCTGTACTAACACCTCCTGACCACTGCTGTACTAACACCTCCCTGGACCACTCCTGTACTAACACCTCCCTGGACCACTGCTGTACTAACACCTCCCTGACCCGCACCCAACACCTCTCCGATCACTCCTGTACTAACACCTCCCTGGACCACTGCTGTACTAACCTCCCTGGACCACTCCTGTACTAACACTCCTGACCACTGCTGTACTAACACCTCCCTGGACAACTCCTGTACTAACACCTCCCTGGACCACTCATGCTACCTCCTGGACCTCCTGCACAACACCTCCCTGGACCACTGCTGTACTACACCTCCCTGGACCACTGCACACTAACACCTCCTGGACCACTCCTGTACTAACACCTCCCTGACCACTGCTGCACTCAACACCTCCCTGACCACTCCTGTCTAACACCTCCTGGACACTAACACTCCTCCTGGACCACTGCACCAACACCTCTCCTGGACCACTCCTGTACTAACACCTCCCTGGACACTGCTGTACTAACACCTCCTGGAACTCTGTACTAACACCTCCCCGGACCACTGCTGCACTAACACCTCCCTGACCACTGCTGCACTACCTCGACAACCCCTGGCACCCCCCTGGACCACTCTGACTAACACCTCCCCTGCTGCACTAACACCTCCCTGGACCACTCCTGTACTAACACCTCCTGGACCTGCTGTACTAACACACCTCCTGGACCCTGCCAACACCTCCCTGGACCACTCCTGGCTACTAACACCTCCCTGGACCACTGCTGTACTAACACCTCCCTGACCACTGCTGTACCTACACACCTCCCTGGACCACTCCTGTACTAACACCACCACCCTGTACTAACACCTCCTTGACCACTGGCCACTAACACCTCCCTGGACCACTCCTGTACTAACACCTCCTGGACCACTCCTGTCCTCCGCACCACCACAACACCTCCTGGACCACTGCTGTTTCTCCTCTAGACCCACTCCTGTACCTAACACCTCCTGGACCACTGCTGCACTCACCTCCTGACCTCCTGTACTAACACCTCCACCCCCCAACCCCTGCTGCCTGCAACACTCCTGACCACTGCTGTACTAACACCTCTCTGATCAATCAAACACACCACCACCGCTGTACTAACACCTCCCTGACCACTGCTGCCTAACATAGGACACTGCTGTACTAACACCTCCCTGGACCACTGCTGTACTAACACTCCCCAGGACCCTGCTGTACTACATCTCCCTGACCACTGCTGCACTAACACCTCCCTGGACACTCCTGTACTAACACCTCCCTGCCACTGCTGTACTAACACCTCCTGGACCACTGCTGTACTAACACCTCCTGGACCCTCCTGTACTAACACCTCCCTGGACCACTGCTGTACTAACACCTCCTCCAGACCACTCGCCATTCAACACCTCCCTGGACCACTGCTGTACTAACACCTCCCTGGACACTCTGTACTAACACCTCCCTGGACCACTCCTGTACTAACACCTCCCTGGACCACTGCTGTACTAACCTCCCTGGACCGCGTAACACCTCCCTGGACCACTCCTGTACTAACACCTCCTGGGCTCCGCATTCACCTCCCTGGACCACTGCTGCACTAACACCTCCTGTACTAACACCTCCCTGGACCCATGCACCCTAACACCTCCGGACCACTGCTGTACTAACATCACCACCTGCCCCTGGACCACTCCTGTACTAACACCTCCCTGGACCCTTACCTCCACCACTGCTGTACTAACACCTCCCTGGACCACTGCTGTACTAACACCTCCTGGCCACTCCTGTACTAACACCTCCCTGGACCACTCCTGTACTAACACCTCCTGGACCACTCCTGTACTAACACCTCCCTGGACCACTCCTGTACTAACACCTCCCTGGACCACTGCTGTACTAACACCTCCTGGACCCTCCTGTACTAACACTCCCTGGACCACTGCTTTCCACCTCCCGACCCCCACTAACACCTCCCTGACCACTCCTGTACTAACACCTCCCTGGACCACTGCTGTACTAACACCTCCCTGGACCACTGCTGTACTAACACCTCCCTGGACCACTGCTGCATCTACAGACCACTGCTGTACCTTAACACCTCCTTGGACCCACTGCTGTACTAACACCTCCTGGACCACTCCTGTACTAACACCTCCTGGACCACTGCTGTACTAACACCTCCTGGACCACTGCTGTACTAACACCTCCCTGGACCACTGCTGTACTAACACCTCCCTGGACCACTGCTGCACTAACACCTCCCTGGACCACTGCTGCACATCCCTGACCACTGCTGTACAACCTCTGGACCACTCCTGTGCCAACACCTCCCTGACCACTGCTGTACTAACACCTCCCTGGACCACTGCTGTACTAACACCTCCCTGGACCACTCCTGTACTAACACCTCCCTGGACCACTGCTGTACTAACACCTCCCTGGACCACTGCTGTACTAACACCTCCCTGGACCACTCCTCTGCACTCAACACCTCCTGTACCCCTGGACCACTGCTGTACCTAACACCTCCCTGACCACTGCTGCCTCCCTGGATCACTCCTGTACTAACACCTCCCTGGACCACTGCTGTACTAACACCTCCCACACTCCTGTACTAACACCCCCTAGACCACTGCTGTACTAACACCTCCTGGACCACTCCTGTACTAACACCTCCCTGACCACTGCAGCCACTAACACCTCCCTGGACCACCTGTACCCCAACCTCCTGGACCAACACCTCCCTGGACCCTCCTGTGCCTAACACCTCCCTAGACCACTGCTGTGCCTAACACCTCCTGGACAACTCCTGTACTAACACCTCCCTGGACCACTCCTGTACCTAACACCTCCCTGACCACTGCTGTACTAACACCTCCCTGGACCACTGCTGTACTAACACCTCCTCAGATCCACTCCTGTACTAACACCTCCTGGACCACTGCTGTACTAAACACCTCCCTGAACCACTCCTCACCTCCTGGACCCACCACTACTTCATGCCTCCTGGACACTGCGTACTAACACCTCTGGATGCTGCACGCACAACACCTCCTGGACCACTGCTGTACTAACACCTCTGGACCACTGCTGCACTAACTCTGGACCACTGCTGTACTAACACCTCCCGGACCACTGCTGTACTAACACCTCTGGACCACTCCTGTACCTCCCTGGACCACTGCTATTACACCTCCCTGGACCACTGCTGCACTAACACCTCCCTGGACCACTGCTGCACTAACACCTCCTGGACCACTGCTGTACTAACACCTCCCTGACCACTGCTGCACTAACACCTCCCTGGACCACTCCTGTACTAACCTCCCTGGACCACTGCTGTACTAACACCTCCCTGGCCCACTCCTGTACTAACACCTCCTGGACCACTCCTGTACTAACACCTCCCCTGACCACTGCTGTACTAACACCTCCCTGGACCACTCCTGTACTAACACCTCCTGGACCACTTACATGCTAACACCTCCCTGACCACTCATACTAACACCTCCTGGACCACTCCTGTACTAACACCTCCCTGGACCACTGCTGTACTAACTCTCACCTGGACCACTGCTGCACTAACACCTTCCTGGACCACTGCTGTACTAACACCTCCCTGACCACTGCTGTACTAACACCTCCTAGACTAACACCTAACACCTTCCTGGACCACTCCTGTACCAACACCTTCGCCACGCGCCTACCACCGGACCGCTAACAGCCACTAACACCTCCTGGACACTCCTGCTACTAACACCTCCTGGACCACTCCTGACTAACACCTCCTGGACCACTCCTGTACTAACCTCCCTGAGACCACTGCTGTACTAACACCTCCTGGACCAACTCCTGTACTACCTCTGGAACACTCCTCTACTCACCTCCTGGACCACTGCTGTACTAACACCTCCTGGACCACTCCTGTACTAACACCTCCCTGGACCACTGCTGTACTAACACCTCCTGGACCACTCACCAATACTCAACACCTCCCTGACCACTCCTGTACCTAACACCTCCCTGGACCACTCCTGTGTACCTCCTGGACCACTGCTGCACTAACACCTCCCTGGACCACTGCACACTAACACCTCTAGACCACTCCTGTACTACACCTCCTGGACCACTGCTGTACTAACACCTCCTGGACAACTCCCTGCCTAACACCTCCCTGGACCACTGCTGTACTAACACCTCCCTGGACCACTGCTGCTAACACCTCTGGATCACTGGCGCAACACCTCCTGAGACCACTGCTGTACTAACACTCCCTGGACCCTGCTGCACTAACACCTCCCTGGACCACTGCTGTACTAACACCTCCTTGGACCACTGCTG
Source organism: Homarus americanus (assembly GCF_018991925.1). Classification (NCBI taxonomy): domain Eukaryota; kingdom Metazoa; phylum Arthropoda; class Malacostraca; order Decapoda; family Nephropidae; genus Homarus; species Homarus americanus. Next base: position 6,566 of record NW_024715410.1, read on the forward strand.
TACTAACACCTCTCTGGACCACTCCTGTACAACACCTCCCTGGACCATAGCAGCCTCAACACCTCCTGGACCACTGCTGCACTAACACTCCCCTGGACCACTGCTGCCCTCCTGACCCCACCACTCCCTGGACCATCTAACACCTCCCTGGACCACTGCGCACTAACACCTCTGGACCACTCCTGTACTAACACCTCCCTGGACCACTGCTGGACTACACCTCCCTGGACCACTGCTGCACTAACACCTCCCTGGACCCTGCTGTACCTAACACCTCCTGGACCACTGCTGTACTAACACCTCCCTGACCACTGCTGTACTAACACCTCCCTGGACCACTGCTGTACTAACATCCCTGACCACTGCCCGTACTAACACCTCCCTGGACCCTGCTGTACTAACACCTCCCTGGACCACTGCTGTACTAACACCTCCTGGCCACTGCTGTACTAACACCTCCTGGACCACTCCTGTACTAACACCTCCTGGACCCTCCTGTACTAACACCTCCTGACCACTGTACTCACACCTCCCTGGACCACTGCTGTACTAACACCTCCCTGGACCACTCCTGTACTAACACCTCCTGGACCACTGCTGTACTAACACCTCCCTGACCACTCCTGTACTAACACCTCCCTGGACCACTGCTGCACTAACACCTCCTGGACCCTGCTGTACTAACACCTCCCCAGACCACTGCTGCACTACACCTCTGGACCAATGCTGTACTAACACCTCCCTGGACCACTGCTGTACTAACACCTCCCTGGACCACTGCCTGTACTACCCTCCTGGACCACTGCTGCACTAACACCTCCCTGGACCTGCTGTGCCTAACACCTCCCTGGACCACTGCTGACTAACACCTCCCTGGACCACTGCTGTACTAACACCTCCTGACCACTGCTGTACTAACACCTCCCTGGACCACTGCTGTACTAACACCTCCCTGGACCACTCCTGTACTAACACCTCCCTGGACCACTGCTGTACTAACACCTCCTGGACCACTGCTGTACTAACACCTCCCTGGACCACTGCTGCACTAACACCTCCCTGGACCACTGCTGTACTAACACCTCCTGGACACTCCTGTACTAACACCTCCCTGGACCCTGCTGTACTAACACCTCCTGGACCACTGCTGTACTAACACCTCCCTGGACCACTCCCTGTACTAACACCTCCTGGACCCTGCTGTACCACACCTCCCTGGACCTGCTGTACTAACACCTCCCTAGACCACTCCTGTACTAACCTCCCTGGACCACTCCTGTACTAACACCTCCCTGGACCACTGCTGTACCTCCCCTGTACTAACACCTCCTGGACCACTCCTGTACTAACACCTCCTTGGACCACTGCTGTACTAACACCTCCTGGACCACTCCTGTACTAACACCTCCCTGGACCACTCCTGTACTAACACCTCCTGGACCACTGCTGTACTAACACCTCCCCTGTACTAACACCTGGACCTCCTGTACTAACACTTCCTGGACCACTTCTGTACTACCTCCCTGGACCCTCCTGCACTAACACCTCCCTGGACCACTGCTGTATAACACCTCCCTGACCACTGCTGTACTACACCTGCAGAACCACTGCTGTACTACACCTCCTGGACCACTCCTGTACCTAACACTCCCAGACCACTGCTGTACTAACACCTCCCTGGACCACTCCTGCACTAACCTCCCTGGACCACTCCTGTACTAACCTCCCTGGACCACTGCTGTACAACACCTCCCTGGACCACTCCTGTACTAACACCTCCCGGACCACTGCTGTACCTAACCTCCTAGACAACTCCTGTACTAACACCTCCTGGACCATCCTGTACTAACACCTCCTGGACCACTCCTGTACTTACCTCCCTGGACCACTGCTGTACTAACACCTCCCTGGACCACTGCTGCACTAACACCTCCCTGGACCACTGCTGTACTAACACTCCTTGGACCACTGCTGTACTAACACCTCCCTGGACCACTCCTGTACTAACACCTCCCTGGACCACTGCTGTACTAACACCTCCCTGGACACTGCTGTACTAACACCTCCCTGGACCACTCCTGTACTAACACCTCCCTGGACCACTGCTGTACTAACACCTCCCTGGACCACTGCTGCCACTAACACTCCCTGGACCACTGCCAGCCTAACACCTCCCTGGACCTGCTGTACTAACACCTCCCTGGACCACTGCTGTACTAACACCTCCCTGGACCACTGCTGCACTAACACCTCCTGGACCACTCCTGTACTAACACTCCTGGACCACTGCTGTACTAACACCTCCCTGGACCACTCCTGCTACTAACACCTCCTGGACCACCACAGCTAACACCTCCCTGGACAACTCCTGCCTAACACCCTGGACCACTCCTGTACTAACACCTCCCTAGCACTCCTGTACTAACACCTCCCTGGACCACTGCTGCACTACACCTCCCTGGACCACTGCTGCACCTAACACCTCCTGGACCACTGCTGTACTAACACCTCCTGGATACTCCTGTACTAACACCTCCCTGGACCCACCTGCACTAACCTCCCTGGACCACTGCTGTACTAACACCTCCCTGACCCTCCTGTACTAACACCTCCCTGGACCACTGCCTGCACTAACACCTCCCTGGACCACTGCTGCCTCACCTCCCTGGACCTGCTGTACCTAACACCTCCCTGGACCCTGCTGTACTAACACCTCCCTGCACCTGCTGTACTAACACCTCCCTGGACCCTGCTGTACACACTCCTGGACCACTCCTGTACTAACACCTCCTGGACCACTGCTGTACTAACACCTCCCTGGACCACTCCTGCCTACATCTCCTGGACCACTGCTGCACTACCTCCCTGACCCTCCTGACCACTGTGCTAACACCTCCCTGGACCACTGCTGTACTAACACCTCCTGGACCCTGCTGCACTACTCCCTGGACCACTGCTGCTAACACCTCCCTGGACCACTGCTGCACTAACACCTCCCTGACCACTGCTGTACCACACCTCCCTGGACCACTGTAGCACTAACACCTCCCGGACCCTGCTGTACTAACACCTCCCTGGACCACTGCTGTATCACACCTCCTGGACCACTGCTGTACTAACACCTCTCCTGGACCACTCCTGTACTAACACCTCCCTGGACCACTGCTGTACTAACACCTCCCTGGACCACTGCTGTACTAACACTCCCTGGACCACTGCTGCACTAACACCTCCCTGGACCACTCCTGTACCTTACCTCCCTGGACCTGCACCTAACACCTCCCTGGACCACTGCTGCACTAACACCTCCCTGGACCCTGCTGTACCAACACCTCCCTGGACCACTGCTGCACTAACACCTCCCTGGACCACTGCTGTACTAACACCTCCCTGGACCACTGCTGTACTAACACCTCCCTGGACCACTGCTACTAACACCTCCTGGACCACTGCTGTACTAACACCTCCCTGACCACCTCTGTACCAACACCTCCCTGGACCACTGCTGCACTAACACCTCCCTGGACCACTCCTGTACTAACACCTCCCTGGACCACTGCTGCACCTAACACACCTCCAGCCCGGCCCTCCTGTACTAACACCTCCCTGGACCACTGCTGTACTAACACCTCCTGAACCACTCCTGTACTAACACCTCCCTGGACCCTGCTGCACTAACACCTCCCTGGACCACTCCTGTACTAACACCTCCCTGGACACTGCTGTACTAACACCTCTCCGGACCACTCCTGTACTAACACCTCCCTGGACCACTGCTGCCTAACACCTCTGGACCACTGCTGCACTAACACCTCCCTGAACCCTGCTGTACTAACACCTCCCTGGACCACTGCTGCCACTACCTCCCCTGGACCACTGCCTGTACTAACACCTCCCTGGACCACTGCTGCACTAACACCTCCTGGACCCACACTGTACTAACACCTCCTGGACCACTGCTGCACTAACACCTCCCTGGACCCTCACCTGTTAACACCTCCCTGGACACTGCTGCACTAAACACCTCCCTGGACCACTGCTGCACTAACACCTCCTGGACCACTGCTGTACTAACACCTCCCTGGACCACTGCTGTACTAACACCTCCCTGGACCACTGCTGTACCAACACCTCCCTGGAACTGCTGCACTAACACCTCCTGGACCACTGCTGTCTAACACCTCCCTGGACCTGCACTAACACCTCCCTGGACCCTCCTGTGTGCTCACCTCCCTGGACCACTGCTGCACTAACACCTCCCTGGACCACTGCTGTATTAACACCTCCCTGGACCACTCCTGTGTACTACCTCCCTGGACCTGCTGCACTAACACCTCCTGGACCACTGCTGCTACCTCCTGGACCACTGCTGCACCAACACCTCCCTGGACCACTGCTGTACTAACACCTCCCTGGACCACTGCTGTACTAACACCTCCCTGGACCACTCTGTACCAACACCTCTGGACCACTGCTGCACTAACACCTCTGGACACTCCCTCCTATGCACCTCCCTGGACCACTGCTGCACTAAACACCTCCCTGGACCACTGCTGTAACACCTCCTGAGACACTGCTGTACTAACACTCCTGGACCACTGCTGCACTAACACCTCCCTGACCACTGCTGTACTAACACCTCCTGGACCACTCCTGTGCTAACATACTAACACCTCCTGGACCTGCTGTCCTAACACCTCTCTGGACCACTGCTGCACTAACGCCTCCCTGGACCACTCTGTGCTAACGTACTAACACCTCCCTGGACACTGCTGCATGCCCCTCCCTGACCACTGCTGCACTAACACCTCCCTGGACCACTCCTGTACTAACACCTCCTGGACCACTGCTGCAGTAACACCTCCCTGGACCACTGCTGTACTAACACCTCTCTGGACCACTGCTGCAACCACCTCCGTGACCACTGCTGTACCCATACCTCCCTGGACCACTGCTGTACCTAACACCTCTCTGGACCACTGCTGCACTAACACCTCTCTGGACCACTGCTGCACTAACACCTCCCTGGACCACTGCTGCACTAACACCTCCCTGGACCACTGCTGCACTACACCTCCCTGGACCACTGCTACTAAGCACCCTGACCACTGCTCTACTAACACCTCCCTGGACCTCTGCTACACTAACACCTCCCTGGACCACTGCTGCACTAACACCTCCCTGGACCACTGCTGCACTAACACCTCCCTGGACCACTCCTGTCCTAACACCTCCTGGACCACTGCTGCTCACACCTACCTGGACCCACTGATGCACTATACCTCCCTGGACCACTGCTGCACTCTCCCTGGACCTGCTGCACTAACACCTCCCTGGACCACTGCTAACACCTCCCTGGACCACTGCTGCACTAACACCTCCTGGACCTGCTGCACTACACCTCCCTGGACCACTGCTGTACTAACACCTCCTGGACCTCTGCTGCTCACCTCTCTGACCACTGCTGCTTACACTCCTGGACCACTGCTGTACTAACACCTACCCGGACCACTGCTGCACTAACACCTCCCTGGACCACTGCACTAACACTCCCTGGACCTCCTGTACTACCTCCTGGACCACTGCTGTACTAACACCTCCCTGGACCACTGCTGCACTAACACCTCCCTGGACCACTGCTGTACTAACACCTCTCTGGATCACTCCTTTACTAACACCTCCTGGACCACTCCTGTACTAACACCTCTGGACCACTGCTGTACTAACACTACCTGGACCACTGCTGCACTAACACCTCCTGGACCACTGCTGTACTAACACCTCTCTGGATCACTCCTGTATAACACCTCCCTGGACCACTCCTGTACTAACACCCTGGACCACTGCTGTACTAACGCCTACCTGGACCACTGCTGCACTAACACCTCCCTGGACCACTGCTGTACTAACGGCTACCTGGACCACTGCTACTAACACCTTCCTGGACCAACTGCTGCACTAACACCTCCCTGGACCACTTCTGCTAACACCTCCTGGACCCTGCTGCTAACACCTCCCTGACCACTCCTGCACTAACACCTCCCTGGACCACTGCTGCACTAACACCTCCCAGGACACTGCTGCACTAACACCTCACTGGACCACTGCTGCCTAACACCTCCCTGGACCACTCCTGTACTAACACCTCCCTGACCACTGCTGCACTAAGACCTCCCTGGACCACTGCTGCACTAAGACCTCCCTGGACCACTGCTGCCCTAACACCTCCCTGGACCCTGCTGCACTAACACCTCCTGGACCACTGCTGCCTAACACCTCCCTGGACCACTGCTGCACTAACACCTCCCTGGACCACTGCACTAACACCTCCCTGGACCACTGCTGCCCAAACACCTCCCTGGACCACTGCTGCACTAACACCTCCCTGGACCACTGCTGCCTAACACCTCCCTGACCACTGCTGCACTAACACCTCCCTGGACCACTGCTGCACTCACACCTCCCTGGACCACTGCACTACTACCTCCCTGGACCACTGCTGCACTAACACCTCTGGCCTTCCTCCCTGGACCACTGCTGCACTAACACCTCTCTGGACCAACTGCTGCACTAACATCTCCCTGAACAAGACAACAAATGCTTTTATTGTTGCTGAAACAAACCGTAGGGGTATCGAGGCTACCATTATCAATGAACAACTACGTTGGACTGGCCATTTACCGCAAATGGACGAGAGAAGACTGCCAAAGCAGCTATTTCTCAGAAACTTAATGAATGGTAAATGTAAATCGGCGGGCAACAGAAAAGGTATAAGGATGGTGAAAAAGTACCAAATCGACCTCCTTATCTGTAACGCTTGGAGGAGCACCACACGAGGTGTCAACACTATCGACTTAGCCCGACTGTATACCGAGGCAGACAAGCGCCAGCGTATCGGCCTCTCGTTTCACCTCAGAGCTCATCACACCAGATAACATCTTTACTAACTCATATCATTGTATCATAGCTGGATAGTCATCATACTCGATTCCGAGTGACAGTAAAGTAGTAAGTAGTGTAAACCAAGTGTTAGTGACTTTAGGTAGGACCGGTGTTATTGATTGCCAGTGGTGTTGTAAGACTGGTGTATGGGTGTGTTGTAAGACAGGGGTCTGGGTGTGTTGTAAGACAGGTGTCTGGGTGTGTAGTAAGACAGGTGTCTGGGTGTGTTGTAAGACTGGTGTATGGGTGTGTTGTAAGACTGGTGTATGGGTGTGTTGTAAGACAAGGTGTCTGGGTGTGTTAACAAGACAGGTGTCTGGGTGTGTTGTAAGACTGGTGTATGGGTGTGTTGTAAGACAGGTGTCTGGGTGTGTTGTAAGACAGGTGTATGGGTGTGTTGTAAGACAGGTGTATGGGTGTGTTGTAAGACAGGTGTCTGGGTGTGTTGTAAGACAGGTGTGGGTGTGTTGTAAGACAGGTGTCTGGGTGTGTTGTAAGACTGGTGTGTGGGTGTGTTGTAAGACAGGTGTCTGGGTGTATTAATAAGACTGGTGTATGGGTGTGTTGTAAGACAGGTGTCTGGGTGTGTTGTAAGACAGGTGTATGGGTGTGTTGTAAGACAGGTGTCTGGGTGTGTTAGTAAGACAGGTGTCTGGGTGTGTTGCAAGACTGGTGTATGGGTGTGTTGTAAGACAGGTGTATGGGTGTGTTGTAAGACAGGTGTCTGGGTGTGTTAGAAGACTGGTGTATGGGTGTGTTGTAAGACAGGTGTCTGGGTGTGTTGTAAGACTGGTGTATGGGTGTGTTGTAAGACAGGTGTCTGGGTGTGTTGTAAGACAGGTGTCTGGGTGTGTTGTAAGACTAGGTGTATGGGTGTGTTGTAAAGACTGGTGTATGGGTGTGTTGTAAGACAGGTGTATGGGTGTGTTGTAAGACAGGTGTCTGGGTGTGTAAGACTTACATGGGTGTGTTGTAAGACAGGTGTCTGGGTGTGTTAGACTGGTGTATGGGTGTGTTGTAAGACAGGTGTCTGGGTGTGTTGTATGACAGGTGTCTGGGTGTGTTGTAAGACAGGTGTCTGGGTGTGTTGTAAGACTGGTGTATGGGTGTGTTGTAAGACAGGTGTCTGGGTGTGTTGTAAGACAGGTGTCTGGGTGTGTTGTAAGACAGGTGTCTGGGTGTGTTGTAAGACTGGTGTCGGGTGTGTTGTAAGACTGGTGTATGGGTGTTGTAAGACTGGTGTATGGGTGTGTTGTAGACAGGTGTATGGGTGTGTTGTAAGACAGGTGTGGGTGTGTTGTAAGACAGGTGTCTGGGTGTGTTGTAAGACTGGTGTATGGGTGTGTTGTAAGACAGGTGTCTGGGTGTGTTGTAAAGACTGGTAGTAGGTGTGTTGTAAGACAGGTGTCTTGGTGTGTTGTAAGACTGGTGTATGGGTGTGTTGTAAGACAGGTGTCTGGGTGTGTTGTAAGACAGGTGTCTGGGTGTGTTGTAAGACTGGTGTATGGGTGTGTTGTAAGACAGGTGTCTGGGTGTGTTGTAAGACTGGTGTATGGGTGTGTGTAAGACAGGTGTGGGTGTGTTGTAAGACAGGTGTCTGGGTGTAAGAAGACATGTCTGGTGTTGTAAGACTGGTGTATGGGTGTGTTGTAAAGACAGGTGTCTGGGCAAGAAGTTGTAAGTGGTGTAATGGGTGTGTTGTAAAGACAGGTGTTGGGTGTGCAAGATGGAAAAATGGGGTGTGTTGTAAGACTGGTGTATGGGTGTAAGTCAAGACAGGTGTTCGGTGTGAAGCTGGGTGTAAGAGTGGGTGTGTTGTAAGACTGGTGTCTGGGTAAGACTGGTGTAAGGGTGTGTTGTAGACTGGTGGAGGGTGTGTTGTAAGACTGGTATGGGTGGACACTGTTGTAAGGTCGGTGCAACAAAGACTGGTATGGGGTGTGTTGTAAGACAGGTGTCTGGGTGAAAGCTGTAAGACAGTGCAATGGGTGTACAAAGGTACAGGTGTCTGGGTGTGTTGCAAGACTGGTGTATGGGTGTGTTGCAAGACAGGTGTCAAGGAAGGTAAGACTGGTGTAGGTGTGTTAAAGTAAGACTGGGTAAGACTAAAAAGGGTGTGTTAGAAGACAGGTGTCTGGGTGTGTTTGTAAGACTGGGGTAAGAAGACAGTGTATGGGTGTGTTGTAAGACAGGTGCTCAATGAAGACTGGTGTAAGGGTGTGTTGTAAGACAGGTGTGTTAAAGACATGGTGTCTGGGTGTGTTGTAAGACTGGTGTATGGTGTGTTGTAAGACTGGTGTTGGGTGGTTGTAAGACTGGCACAGGGTGGAGAGTGTATGGGTGTGTTGTAAAGACAGCAAGGTGTGTAAGGAAACACAAAAAGCACAGGTTAGTAAGACGGTGTATGGGTGTGTTGTAAGACTGGTGTATGGGTGTGTCAAAGTGAAGACAGGTGTCAAGAAGACGGTGTGGTGTGAAGACGTGGTGTAAGAAGGTGTAGGGTGTGTTAAAGACTGGTATGGGTGTGTTGTAAGACTGGTGTAAGTGTGTTAAACAGGTGTATGGGTAAGGTAAGATTGGTGTATGGGTGTGTAAGCAAGTGAAGGGGGCAGATGTATGGGTGTGTTGTAAGACTGGTGTATGGCTGGAAACAGGTGTATCGGTGGTTAAGACTGGGTAGGGTGTGTTAGACTGGGGGTATGAAACGTGTCGGGTGTGTTGAAGACGGTGCATGGGCGTAAGACTGGTGTATGGGTTAAGAAGACGGGTGTATGGGTGTGTTGTAAGACAGGTGCTGGGTGTGTTGTAAGACTGGTGTATGGGTGAGTGTGACAGGTGTATGGGTGTGTTGTAAGACAGGTGTCTGGGTGTGTTGTAAGACTGGTGTATGGGTGTGTTGTAAGACTGGTGTATGGGTGTGTTGTAAGACTGGTGTCTGGGTGTGTTGTAAGACTGGTGTCTGGGTGTGTTGTAAGACAGGTGTATGGGTGTTGTAAGACTGTATGGGTGTGTTGTAAGACTGGTGTATGGGTGTGTTGTAAGACTGGTGTATGGGTGTGTTGTAAGACAGGTGTCTGGGTGTGTTGTAAGACTGGTGTCTGGGTGTGTTAAAGACTGGTGTCTGGGTGGTTGTAAGACTGGTGTATGGGTGTGTTGTAAGACTGGTGTCTGGGTGTGTTGTAAGACGTTGTATGGGTGTGTTGGGGTGGGTGTGTTGTAGACTGGTGAATGGGTGTTGTAAGACTGGTGTATGGGTGTGTTGTAAGACTGGTGTATGGGTGTGTTGTAAAACTGGTGTCTGGGGTGTGTTGTGACAGGTGTATGGGTGTGTTGTAAGACTGGTGTATGGGTGTGTTGTAAGACTGGTGTATGGGTGTGTTGTAAGACTGGTGTATGGGTGTTGTAAGACTGGTGTATGTGTTGTAAGACAGGTGTCTGGGTGTGTTGTAAGACAGGTGTTGGGTGTGTTGTAAGACAGGTGTATGGGTGTGTTGTAAGACAGGTGTCTGGGTGTGTTGTAAGACTGGTATGGGTGTGTTGTAAGACTGGTGTATGGGTGTGTTGTAAGACTGGTGTATGGGTGTGTTGTAAGACAGGTGTCTGGGTGTGTTGTAAGACAGGTGTCTGGGTGTTGTAATGGTGTATGGGTGTGTTGTAAGACTGGTGTATGGGTGTGTTGTAAGACAGGTGTCTGGGTGTGTTGTAAGACAGGTGTCTGGGTGTGTTGTAAGACAGGTGTCTGGGTGTGTTGTAAGACTGGTGTATGGGTGTGTTGTAAAACTGGTGTATGGGTGTGTTGTAAGACTGGTGTCTGGGTGTGTTGTAAGACTGGTGTATGGGTGTGTTGTAAGACTGGTGTATGGGTGTGTTGTAAGACAGGTGTCTGGGTGTTGTAACAGGTGTCTGGGTGTGTTGTAAGACTGGTGTATGGGTGTGTTGTAAGATTGGTGTATGGGTGTGTTGTAAGACAGGTGTCTGGGTGTGTTGTAAGACAGGTGTCTGGGTGTGTTGTAAGACAGGTGTCTGGGTGTGTTGTAAGACTGGTGTATGGGTGTGTTGTAAGACTGGTGTATGGGTGTGTTGTAAGACTGGTGTCTGGGTGTGTTGTAAGACAGGTGTATGGGTGTGTTGTAAGACTGTGTATGGGTGTGTTGTAAGACAGGTGTCTGGGTGTGTTGTAAGACTGGTGTATGGGTGTGTTGAAGACTGGTGTATGGGTGTGTGTAAGACTGTGTATGGGTGTGTTGTAAGACTGGTGTATGGGTGTGTTGTAAGACTGGTGTATGGGTGTGTTGTAAGACAGGTGTATGGGTGTGTTGTAAGACTGGTGTATGGGTGTGTTGTAAGACAGGTGTATGGGTGTGTTGTAAGACTGGTGTATGGGTGTGTTGTAAGACTGGTGTGGGTGTATGTAAGACGGTCTGGGTGTGTTGTAAGACAGGTGTCTGGGTGTGTTGTAAGACAGGTGTATGGGTGTGTTGTAAGACAGGTGTCTGGGTGTGTAAGACTGGTCTGGGTGTGTTGTAAGACTGGTGTATGGGTGTGTTGTAAGACAGGTGTCTGGGTGTGTTGTAAGACTGGTGTATGGGTGTGTTGTAAGACTGGTGTCTGGGTGTGTTGTAAGACTGGTGTCTGGGTGTGTTGTGAAGACTGGTGTCTGGGTGTGTTGTAAGACAGGTGTCTGGGTGTGTTGTAAGACTGGTGTATGGGTGTGTTGTAAGACTGGTGTATGGGCGTGTTGTAAGACAGGTATGGGTGTGTTGTAAGACAGGTGTATGGGTGTGTTGTAAGACTGGTGTATGGGTGTTGTAAGACAGGTGTCTGGGTGTGTTGTAAGACTGGTGTATGGGTGTTTTGTAAGACTGGTGTGGGTGTGTTGTAAGACTGGTGTCTGGGTGTGTTGTAAGACTGGTGTCTGGTTGTAAGACAGGTGTATGGGTGTGTTGTAAGACTGTATGGGTGTGTTGTAAGACTGGTGTATGGGTGTGTTGTAAGACAGGTGTATGGGTGTGTTGTAAGACTGGTGTGTGGGTGTGTTGTAAGACAGGTGTATGGGTGTGTTGTAAGACTGGTGTATGGGTGTGTTGTAAGACTGGTGTATGGGTGTGTTGTAAGACTGGTGTCTGGGTGTGTTGTAAGAACAGGTGTCTGGGTGTGTTGTAAGACAGGTATGGGTGTGTTGTAAGACAGGTGTCTGGGTGTGTTGTAAGACAGGTCTGGGGTGTGTTGTAAGACTGTGTATGGGTGTGTTGTAAGACTGGTGTATGGGTGTGTTGTAAGACTGGTGTATGGGTGTGTTGTAAGACTGGTGTATGGGTGTGTTGTAAGACAGGTGTCTGGGTGTGTTGTAAGACAGGTGTCTGGGTGTGTTGTAAGACAGGTGTCTGGGTGTGTTGTAAGACAGGTGTCTGGGTGTGTTGTAAGACTGGTGGCGGGTGTGTTGTAAGACAGGTGTATGGGTGTGTTGTAAGACTGGTGTCTGGGTGTGTTGTACAGTAAGACTGGTGTATGGGTGTGTTGTAAGACTGGTGTATGGGTGTGTTGTAAGACTGGTGTATGGTGTGTAAGACTGGTGTGGTGTGTTGTAAGACTGGTGTATGGGTGTGTTGTAAGACAGGTGTCTGGGTGTGTTAAAGACTGGTGTTGGGTGTGTGTAAGACAGTGTCTGGGTGTGTGTAGACAGGTGTCTGGGTGTGCTGTAAGACGGTGTTGGGTGTAAGACTGGTGTATGGGTGTGTTGTAAGACTGGTGTATGGGTGTGTTGTAAGACTGTAGGGTGTGTTGTAAGACAGGTGTCTGGGTGTGTTGTAAGACAGGTGTCTGTGTGTTGTAAGACAGGTATGGGTGTGTTGTAAGACTGGTGTATGGGTGTGTTGTAAGACTGGTTATGGGTGTGTTGTAAGACAGGTGTCTGGGTGTGTTGTAAGACAAGGTGGGTATGGGTGTGTTGTAAGACTTGTGTATGGGTGTGTTGTAAGACTGGTGGGGTGTGTTGAAGACAGGTGTCTGGGTGTGTTGAAGACAGGTGTATGTGTGTTGTAAGACTGGTGTATGGGTGTGTTGTAAGACGGTATGGGTGTTAGTTACAGGTGTATGGGTGTGTTAAGACAGGTGTCTGTGTTGTAAGACTGGTGTATGGGTGTGTTGTAAGACAGGTGTATGGGTGTAAGAAGACAGGTGTCTGGGTGTGTTGTAAGACAGGTGTCTGGGTGTGTTGTAAGACTGGTGTATGCGTAAGACAGGTGTATGGGTGTGTTGTAAGACTGGTGTATGGGTGTGTGTAAGACAGGTGTCTGGGTGTTGTAAGACAGGTGTCTGGGTGTGTTGTAAGACTGGTGTATGGGTGTGTTGTAAGACAGGTGTATGGGTGTGTTGTAAGACTGGTGTATGGTGGTAAAAGACAGGTGTCTGGGTGTGTTGTAAGACAGGTGTCTGGGTGTGTTGTAAGACTGGTGTATGGGTGTGTTGTAAGACAGGTGTCTGGGTGTGTTGTAAGACAGGTGTATGGGTGTGTTGTAAGACAGGTGTATGGGTGTGTTGTAAGACTGGTGTATGGGTGTGTTGTAAGACAGGTGTCTGGGTGTTGTGTGTGACAGAGGTGTCTGGGTGTGTTGTAAGACTGGTGTATGGGGTGTGTTGTAAGACTGTGTCTGGGTGTGTTGTAAGACAGGTGTCTGGGTGTGTTGTGACAGGTGTCTGGGTGTGTTGTGACTGGTGTATGGGTGTTGTAAGACATAGACTGGTGTATGGGTGTGTTGTAAGACAGGTGTCTGGGTGTGTTGAAGACTGGTGTATGGGTGTGTTGTAAGACAGGTGTATGGGTGTGTTGTAAGACAGTGTATGGGTGTGTTGAAGACTGGTGTATGGGTGTTGTAAGACAGGTATGGGTGTGTTGAAGACAGGTGTATGGGTGTGTTGTAAGACAGGTGTATGGGTGTGTTGAAAGACAGGTGTATGGGTGTGTTGTAAGACAGGTGTATGGGTGTGTTGTAAGACAGGTGTCTGGGTGTGTTGTAAGACAGGTGTATGGGTGTAAGAAGACAGGTGTATGGGTGTGTTGTAAGACTGGTGTCTGGGTGTGTTGTAAGGAGCTGGGTGTTGTAAGACTGGTGTATGGGTGTGTTGTAAGACAGGTGTCTGGGTGTGTTGTAAGACTGGTGTATGTGTTGTAAGACTGGTGTATGGGTGTGTTGCAAGACTGGTGTATGGGTGTGTTGTAAGACAGGTGTATGGGTGTTGTAAGACAGGTGTCTGGGTGTGTTGTAAGACTGGAGTATGAGTGTGTTGTAAGACTGGTGTATGGGTGTGTTGTAAGACTGGTGTATGGGTGTGTTGTAAGACAGGTGTATGGGTGTGTTGTAAGACAGGTGTCTGGGTGTGTTGTAAGACTGGTGTATGGGTGTGTTGTAAGACAGGTGTCGGGTGTTGTAAGACTGGTGTATGGGTGTGTTGTAAGACTGGTGTATGGGGTGTGTTGTGACTGGGTGTATGGGTGTTGTAAGACTGGTGTCTGGGTGTGTTGTAAGACTGGTGTATGGGTGTGTTGTAAGACTGGTATGGGTGTGTTGTAAGACTGGTCTGTGTGTTGTAAGACAGGTGTCTGGGTGTGTTGTAAGACAGTTGTCTGGGTGTGTTGTAAGACAGGTGTCTGGGTGTGTTGTAAGACTGGTGTATGGGTGTGTTGTAAGACAGGTGTCTGGGTGTGTTGTAAGACTGGTGTCTGGGTGTGTTGTAAGACAGGTGTCTGGGTGTGTTGTAAGACAGGTGTTGGTGTGTTAAAGACAGGTGTCTGGGTGTGTTGTAAGACTGGTGTATGGGTGTGGTAAGACTGGTGTATGGGTGTGTTGTAAGACTGGTGTATGGGTGTGTTGTAAGACTGGTGTATGGGTGTGTTGTAAGACAGGTGTCTGGGTGTGTTGTAAGACTGGTGTCTGGGTGTGTTGTAAGACTGGTGTATGGGTGTGTTGTAAGACTGGTGTCTGGGTTTGTAAGACTGGTGTATGGGTGTGTTGTAAGACAGGTGTCTGGGTGTGTTGTAAGACAGGTGTATGGGTGTGTTGTAAGACTGGTATGGGGTGTGTTGTAAGACTGGTTTATGGGTGTGTTGTAAGACTGGTGTATGGGTGTGTTGTAAGACTGGTGTATGGGTTGGAAGACTGGTGTGGGGTGTTGTAAGACAGGTGTCTGGGTGTTGTAAGACTGGTGTCTGGGTGTTGTAAGACAGGTGTCTGGGTGTGTAGTAAGACTGGTGTCTGGGTGTGTTGTAAGACTGGTGTATGGGTGTGTTGTAAGACTGGTGTCTGGGTGTGTTGTTAAGACTGGTGTATGGGTGTGTTGTAAGACTGGTGTCTGGGTGTGTTGTAAGCAGGTGTCTGGGTGTTGTAAGATTGGTGTCTGGGTGTGTTGTAAGACAGGTGTCTGGGTGTGTTGTAAGACTGGTGTCTGGGTGTGTTGTAAGACTGGTGTATGGGTGTGTTGTAAGACTGGTGTATGGGTGTGTTGTAAGACAGGTGTCTGGGTGTGTTGTAAGACAGGTCTGGGTGTTTGTAAGACAGGTGTATGGGTGTATAAAGACTGGTGTATGGGTGTGTTAAGACTGGTGTATGGGTGTGTTGTAAGACAGGTGTCTGGGTGTGTTGTAAGACAGGTGTCTGGGTGTGTTGTAAGACTGGTGTATGGGTGTGTTGTAAGACAGGTGTCTGGGTGTGTTGTAAGACAGGTGTATGGGTGTGTTGTAAGACTGTATGGGTGTGTTGTAAGACTGGTGTATGGGTGTGTTGTAAGACTGGTGTATGGGTGTGTTGTAAGACTGGTGTATGGGTGTGTTGTAAGACTGGTGTATGGGTGTGTTGTAAGACAGGTGTCTGGGTGTGTTGTAAGACAGGTGTCTGGGTGTGTTGTAAGCATGGTGTATTGGGTGTGTTGTAAGACTGGTGTATGGGTGTGTTGTAAGACTGGTGTATGGGTGTGTTGTAAGACTGGTGTATGGGTGTGTTGTAAGACTGGTGTATGGGTGTGTTGTAAGACTGGTGTCTGGGTGTGTTGTAAGACAGGTGTCTGGGTGTGTTGTAAGACTGGTGTATGGGTGTGTTGTAAGACTGGTGTATGGGTGTGTAAGACTGGTGTATGGGTGTGTTGTAAGACTGGGTGTATGGGTGTGTTGTAAGACAGGTGTCTGGGTGTGTTGTAAGACTGGTGTCTGGGTGTGTTGTAAGACAGGTGTCTGGGTGTGTTGTAAGACAGGTGTCTGGGTGTGTTGTAAGACTGGTGTCTGGGTGTGTTGTAAGACAGGTGTCTGGGTGTGTTGTAAGACTGGTGTATGGGTGTGTTGTAAGACTGGTGTATGGGTGTGTTGTAAGACTGGTGTCTGGGTGTGTTGTAAGACAGGTGTCTGGGTGTGTTGTAAGACAGGTGTGGGTGTGTTGTAAGACAGGTGTCTGGGTGTGTTGTAAGACTGGTGTATGGGTGTGTTGTAAGACAGGTGTCTGTGTAAGACTGGTGTCTGGGTGTGTTGTAAGACAGGTGTCTGGGTGTGTTGTAAGACAGGTGTCTGGGTGTGTTGTAAGACAGGTGTCTGGGTGTGTTGTAAGACAGGTGTCTGGGTGTGTTGTAAGACTGGTGTCTGGGTGTGTTGTAAGACAGGTGTCTGGGTGTGTTGTAAGACTGGTGTCTGGGTGTGTTGTAAGACAGGTGTCTGGGTGTGTTGTAAGACAGGTGTCTGGGTGTGTTGTAAGACAGGTGTCTGGGTGTGTTGTAAGACAGGTGTCTGGGTGTGTTGTAAGACTGGTGTCTGGGTGTGTTGTAAGACAGGTGTCTGGGTGTGTTGTAAGACAGGTGTCTGGGTGTGGTAAGACTGGTGTATGGGTGTGTTGTAAGACAGGTGTCTGGGTGTGTTGTAAGACTGGTGTCTGGGTGTGTTGTAAGACAGGTGTCTGGGTGTGTTGTAAGACTGGTGTATGGGTGTGTTGTAAGACTGGTGTATGGGTGTGTTGTAAGACTGGTGTCTGGGTGTGTTGTAAGACAGGTGTCTGGGTGTTGTAAGACAGGTGTCTGGGTGTGTTGTAAGACAGGTGTCTGGGTGTGTTTAAGACAGGTGTCTGGGTGTGTTGTAAGACTGGTGTCTGGGTGTGTTGTAAGACAGGTGTCTGGGTGTGTTGTAAGACTGGTGTCTGGGTGTGTTGTAAGACAGGTGTCTGGGTGTGTTGTAAGACAGGTGTCTGGGTGTGTAGGACAGGTGTCTGGGTGTGTTGTAAGACAGGTGTCTGGGTGTAGTATGACAGGTGTCTGGGTGTGTTAAGACAGGGTCTCAGTGGGTGTGTTGTAGGACAAATATCAAAAGTGTGTTGTAGAACAGGGTAGTGGGTGTAGTATAGGACAGGTGTCAGTTGGTGTGTTGTAGACAGGTGTCAGTTGTGTGTTGTAGGACAGGTGTCAGTGGGTGTGTTGTAGGACAGGTGTCAGTGGGTGTTAGGACCGGTGTCAGTGGTTGTGTTGTAGGACAGGTGTCAGTTGGTGTGTTGTAGGACAGGTGTCAGTGGGTGTGTCATAGGACAGGTGTCAGTTGGTGTGTTGTAGGACAGGTGTCAGTGGGTGTGTTGTGGACAGGTGTCAGTGGGTGTGTTGGTGACAGGTGTCAGTGGTTGTATTGTTAGACAGGTGTAAGTGGTTGTATTGTTAGACATGTGTCAGTGGGTGTGTTGTGGGATAGGTGTCAGTGGGTGTGTTGTAGGACAGGTGTCAGTGGGTGTGTTGTAGGACAGGTGTCAGTGGGTGTGTTGTAGGACAGGTGTCAGTGGTTGTATTGTTAGACAGGTGTCAGTGGTTGTATTGTTAGACATGTGTCAGTGGGTGTGTTGTAGGACAGGTGTCAGTGGGTGTGTTGTAGAACAGGTGTCAGTGGTTTATTGTTCGACAGGTGTCAGTGGTTTATTGTTAGACATGTGTCAGTGGGTGTGTTGTAGGACAGGTGTCAGTGGGTGTGTTGTGAGGACAGGTGTCAGTGGGTGTTTGTAGGATAGGTGTCAGTGGGTGTGTTGTAGGACAGGTGTCAGTGGGTGTGTTGTAGGACAGGTGTCAGTGGGTGTGTTGTGGGACAGGTGTCAGTGGGTGTTGAGGATAGGTGTCAGTGGGTGTGTTGTAGGACAGGTGTCAGTGGGTGTGTTGTAGGACAGGTGTCAGTGGGTGTGCTGTGGGACAGGTGTCAGTGGGGTGTGTTGTAGGACAGGTGTCAGTGGGTGTGTTGTAGGAACAGGTGTCAGTGGGTGTGTTGTAGGACAGGTGTCAGTGGGTGTGTTATAAGACAGGTGTCAGTGGGTGTGTTGTAGGACAGGTGTCAGTGGGTGTGTTGCAGGACAGGTGTCAGTGGGTGTGTTATAGGACAGGTGTCAGTGGGTGTGTTGTAGGATAGGTGTCAGTGGTTGTATTGTTAGACAGGTGTCAGTGGTGTGTTGTAGGACAGGTGTCAGTGGGTGTGTTGTAGGACAGGTGCAGTGGGTGTGTTGTAGGACAGGTGTCAGTGGTTGTATTGTTAGACAGGTGTCAGTGGTTGTATTGTTAGACAGGTGTCAGTAAGTGTTGTAGGATGGTGGTGTCAGTGGTGTGTTGTAGGACAGGTGTCAGTGGGTGTGTTGTAGTGACAGGTGTCAGTGGTTGTTTTGTTAGACAGGTGTCAGTGGTTGTATTGTTAGACAGGTGTCAGTGGGTGTGTTTGGGACAGGTGTCAGTGGGTGTTGTAGGACAGGTGTCAGTGGGTGTGTTGTAGGACAGGTGTCAGTGGGTGTGTGTTGTAGGACAGGTGTCAGTGGGTCGTGTTGTAGGACAGGTGTCAGTGGTTGTATTGTTAGACAGGTGTCAGTGGTTGTATTGTTAGACAGGTGTCAGTGGTTGTATTGTTAGACAGGTGTCAGTAAGTGTGTTGTAGGACAGGTGTCAGTTGGTGTGTTGTAGGACAGGTGTCAGTGGGTGTGTTGTAGGACAGGTGTTAGTGGGTGTGTTTTCGGAGAGGTGTCAGTGTTTATAAAAGAGGCAAGACAGTGTATGTCCAGGCCAGGAGGCAGTGGAAGGCAGCTGTTGGAAGTTACGTGACTATTGCTATGTGATTGTCTCTCGGTGGTACTGCACACTAAGATGGTCCAGGTGATGTGACTATTACTATGTGAGTGTCTTTCGGTGGTACTGCACACTAAGATGGTCCAGGTGATGTGACTATTACTATGTGAGTGTCTGTCGGTGGTACTGCACATTAAGATGGTCCAGGTGATGTGACTATTACTATGTGAGTGTCTCTCGGTGGTACTGCACACTATGATGGTCCAGGTGATGTGACTATTACTATGTGAGTGTCTCTCGGTGGTACTGCACATTAAGATGGTCCAGGTGATGTGACTATTACTATGTGAGTGTCTCGGTGGTACTGCACATTAAGATGGTCCAGGTGATGTGACTATTACTATGTGATTGTCTCTCGGTGGTACTGCACATTAAGATGGTCCAGGTGATGTGACTATTACTATGTGAGTGTTCCTCGGTGGTACTGCACTAAGATGGTCCAGGTGATGTGACTATTACTATGTGTGAGTGTCTCGGTGGTACTGCACACTAAGATGGTCCAGGTGATGTGACTATTACTATGTGAGTGTCTCTCGGTGGTACTGCACATTAGATGGTCCAGGTGATGACTATTACATGTGATTGTCTCTGTGGTACTGCACACTATGATGGTCCAGGTGATGTGACTATTACTATGTGATTGTCTCTCGGTGGTACTGCACATTAAGATGGTCCAGGTGATGTGACTATTACTATGTGATTGTCTCCGGTGGTACTGCACACTATGATGGTCCAGGTGATGTGACTATTACTATGTGATTGCTCTCGGTGGTACTGCACATTATGATGGTCCAGGTGATGTACTATTACGTGATTGTCTCTCGTGGTACTGCACACTATGATGGTCCGTGGATGACTATTACTATGTGATTGTCTCGGTGGTACTGCACATTAAGATGGTCCAGGTGGATGACTATTACTATGTGATTGTTCTCGGTACTGCACACTATGATGGTCCAGGTGATGTGACTATTACTATGTGATTGTCTCGGTGGTACACTATGATGGTCCAGGTGATGTGACTATTACTATGTGATTGTCTCTCGGTGGTACTGCACACTATGATGGTCCAGGTGATGTGACTATTACTATGTGATTGTCTCTCTGTGGTACTGCACACTATGATGGTCCAGGTGATGTGACTATTACTATGTGATTGTCTCTCGGTGGTACTGCACATTAAGATGGTCCAGGTGATGTGACTATTACTATGTGATTGTCTCTCGGTGGTACTGCACACTATGATGGTCCAGGTGATGTGACTATTACTATGTGATTGTCTCTCGGTGGTACTGCACACTATGATGGTCCAGGTGATGTGACTATTACTATGTGATTGTCTCGGTGGTACTGCACACTAAGATGGTTCAGGTGATGTGACTATTACTATGTGATTGTCTCTCGGTGGTACTGCACACTAAGATGGTCCAGGTGATGTTACTGTTACTATCATCTACCAGCGCATCCTCTCTTTCTCCGCTGTTTTATTTCTCCTTCTTTACAAAATGTCTTAGCAGGTTAAAACCTTCTATACGATTATATTTTGGCTGGTGATACTGTAGACTGGACAACATAACTCCTCGAGTAATATCAATATTATTTATATTCATCGCTTGACTGTCTTAAACCTTGCGAGCATTTTATCCTTCCGCCATGATGGACCATAATTTATCTCGTCTCTTTAAGCTGCCTTCAGCTGGTCTATACCATGAAGTAATTACGGCCAGTGAGGCGGAACGAATGAGAACATTTCATTTAATCACTCTGATTATATGATCCGATGCTCTCATAATCTCGTCTGACTGGTCCGTTTATACCAGCTAACCTCGCTTGGGTTTGCTTTGACGTGACTGGTCGGAACGTGAGGGAAGATGCCTGTCGGTTTTACATTATATTTCCGATCGGAACTTTTCCCCCTCGGGAAACTCTTGTTGTCGTTAGGATATATCATTATGATTCTTACAGTTATTGTATAATACTGGTAAAGCGTAACGGTTATGATTAAAAGCTGATCTGTTTCTCTGAAATAGGTAGCATGTGGTCAACTTTAAATACATTACACTTTGTATCTACTCTTGGACAATTCGCTTTCATATGCAGCATAAGTTCCCACGAATAATTTTATTCTCATATTTCCTATGTAGTTTGTCTGGTGCCAATGACCCCCTCTGACATCTGCCCATAATCTCTTCATGTGTTTGTCTCAACCTATATCCAGTCCTTTATCTGTTTCATTTTGTGTGTCCATCATCTCTCCTAGTCCAGTCCAATATCAACATTTACCCTTTATCCATTTTCCTGTCTCCTTTCATTCGTTAAATTTTTCCTTCACCTGCCGTCTCATGTTCCGTGGAATAATTAATGTGTCCCTGTTTAACCTTGTAGGCTGTGGCGGTCCAGTGGATACAGTGCTCCCTCCTGTTCCGAGGGTCGGTGGTTCGACAGGCGCTCCCAGTTCACAGAGCTGTATAATTGGTACCTACAGTAAGTTTACAACCTGGGGAGTAAAAACGCCGAGAGTAGTACCGGCTGTCCCTAACGGCACATGCCCAATGAACCCACTTTTTTCCCCCAGTCTGTGTATAGCTACCAACAGGAGTCCATTGACTCGCCTGTCACTCCAAACCGTTTGTCTAACTGACACTACTACATCATCTAGGTTTATGCAGGTCGAACAAGACTGCAGAGGAGCATTTATTCATGAAACATTCCTATATCCACTTTATAGCTAAAAAAAATAAATACTATTATTTTAGCTGATGACTATCCCTCTGCCCATGTCCAGTCCTGCGGCATGCATAACTTCCTTTCAGTCCAGGGGATGCCTATAGCTTTGTCCAACACCGGGGACATCCTCAGTCAATGTCCATTACCAGAGTTACCGCAGCTTCAGTCTGCCTCTAGCATATGTTTACCGCCACCCCCCGTCCGGTTAAGAATTGACTTACAGGAGTGGTGAAATGTCAGCATGAAATCATGGCGGGTCGATCAAGGCCGCAAAGAAAGGGGGGCAGAGGAAGGGACAAGGTGGGAGGGTTTGGGAGTTTGCAAGGTCAGGAAGTTCTCTTCTGGGTCCCGCTATCTCCATCAGGAATAAATCAGAAGAAAAAGTAAAAAAAAAATCCATTAATATGCACTTTGGTTCTGAATAACGCATTTGATATTCATGATGTCATTAGAAAGTTGTGCCCCACTATTTGTTAAGAGTCCCATGTGTTATAAACACACAAGGAGGCTGGTAACGTCTTGAGGTGTGAGAAAACCGAACGTATCACTCAAAAGAAAGGCAAAAGACAACCTCACAAGACAACTGGAAGAGCGAGGTCAAAGCAGTTTGTTAATCTAGTAGGAGATGGGTGATTACCGAGACGTCTTGATGCGGACCGGTTCAGCAAGTCCTGTAGTAATTGGAACTGGTGAATGGTGGAGGCCAGAAGAAATGTGCGGCTAAAAATGGCCTTCATGAATGCCCTTTTTTATAAGCCAAGTAGCCCACGAAGACCCTCGAGGTACCTGGCCTGTTGGAGGGAGAATGGGTCGACATCAGCGGCAGATGTTACCACGTTGTGAGGGAAGAGGGCGCCTGGCCTCCACGCTGCCTCCACCTTTGAAGGTGTCACTGATTCTTCCACTTTCACATCCCGTGGTGGCTGTGGGTGTCGTGAGGGCCGATTTCCGATAATTCTCACAATATGAAACGATAAGAAGTTACATGATGGTTCTCGTTCTGTTGTCTGTGTCTTGGTGTGTTAATGACACGTAGTAGACATGTGTGTTGGTAGACATGTATGATGGTAGACATGTGTGATGTAAGACATGTGATAGTAGACATGTGTGATGGTAGACATGTCTTGTACTACAGTGCGCTGGCTATGAGGTAGTCTGTAAATTGGGATGTAAATTGGGTTTGTGTCTGGTTTTAAATATATGTGATGATGAAGTTAAACTCGTCTAACCTAGCGGCTCGCCAGGTAAAGCTACACTCTTTCTTGTAGTCGGTAAACAACTCAAGGAGCCTAGGCTTGCGTTGAGGGTGATCAGTTAATTCTCCGTTCTGTTTTGTGTAAGTGTATGTGTAACACTACTAATTGGGAATTGGGTAGGCTGTAAAACAACACTCGTATGGTAAACCAGATAATCACAAAAGCAACATCACTGCTTCAATATTCTGGGAGTGCCTGGCCTGTTGAGAATGAGAACATCTGTTAAGCCACCAGGATGAATCATACTCATTGTAAATTTTTCCGTACTTGCCCATGAATATCCGCGAAAATGCAGATTTGCTTGGTAGCGAAATCGTCTACATTATAGAAAGGGCATGGTTTGTGTGTAAGTACGTCATACAGCAGACGTTTGTCTTTGACATAAATAATATAGTAGGGTGATTTGCCTGTAGAGCTGTTGGTAGACCCATTAATAGATGCGGCGACTTGAGGTGACCAATCCTCCCATGCATAGAGCATTTGATTCACTATTGGACGAAGAATCTCTAGGAATTTGCAATTGATTCTTTCAACAAGGCCATTAGCCTGTGGATGATAGGCTGTGATAAGACTTTGTTGGATACCGTATTGAAGACAACTTTGTGCTGCAAGCTGATTCTTGAACTCTAATCCGTTGTCGAAGAGAACTGGGAGTAGTAAAAGGACATATGAGGTGCATCACTCGGGCATAAGCCTCAGACACCCAGACACTGACTCTGTCGTCTCAAATAAAGGTGGCCAAAAAGACGCCACATGTTCATGACGTCACGTCTCACAGGCTCTCGCTATTGGTTCAGGCTTAAGGCCCTCACACTGTCATTGGTCAGTTTGAGTGGGACACTTGGACAGGCTCTCTGTTTCTCAATTGAATGTTTATACATATTTTCTCTAAAACAAGATATAATTGACTCTAAATTCATGGCACTGTTAGAGTCATATTCTTATTTTTGAGGTCATCTTGTGGGTCTTGAAGGGTAATATTGTCAGTCTTTGATGATCATATTGCGAGTCTGAGGTTTATATTGTGAGTCTATGAGAGTCATATTCTGTTTTAGTTTAGTTTAATAAATTTATTGACAAAGCTTAGAGTACAGTTTGCCTATTCTGAGTAATTCAGTCAGGTCTTGACACTGCCACGCAGGACAGAGGTTCGTACACAAAGAAATACATCATATTCATTAACAGTGTATATATATATATATATATATATATATATATATATATATATATATATATATATATATATATATATATATATATATATATATATATATATATATATATATATATATATATATATAGGTAAGAGTCATGTGGGTGATAATCACTGTTCACCGCCATGGCGGACAGAGGTTCATACACAAAGAAATACGTCATATTCATTAGCAGTATATATAGGTCAGATTCATGTGGGTGATGTCACTGTTCACTGCCATGCAGGACAGAGGTTCATACACAAAGAAATACATCATATTCATTAGCAGTATATATAGGTCAGATTCATGTGGGTGATGTCACTGTTCACTGCCATACAAGATAGTGGTTCATATACAATGGACGTCATATTCTAATTGAAGACAATCAGTGTGGGCTAGCAAATTTGGGATAAACAGAAAAAATTTCCTCAAGCACACCTGATTCAATGTAATAATTACAAAGTTCATGATACAATAAGCCAGGTGTCCTGAAGTCTTTGACAGTGTCACATTCAATAATATTGTGTTCAAGGCATTTAAAGGTTTATCACAAAGTTTACATGCTGAATGTTCCGTTATGGGTACAGCCTTACTAACTTGCCAGATGTGTCTGTATCCTAGCCTAATTCTGGCCATAACTACATCACATTGTCTGGTTCTGTCCTTATGCTGGCCATACCGGTACCCTTTGTCACAAAATTTGTCATATTTACAAATGCTACAACTACCAGGTCTCTCTGCATTTCTCAGTTCTTCTACATCAGAGTTCATGATTCTGACTTGAATGTTTTTAGGTACAGCATTGGACAGGCCAAGGTCACGGTCAACATTGTATTTCTTACATGCCTCATTGGCCAGTCTATCAGCACGGTCATGATACCTGATTCCAACATGGGACGGGATCCACACAAATTCGATACGAGAGTTCTCATTGGTAATTATCACATTTTTTAATTACATACAACTTTAGACATAGAACCTGACCGGCTGTTCATTGATTTCAAAGCACTTTGAGAGTCAGAATATCACCTCACTTCCCTTTTCTTTAAGGTAGTCTGTAAGTAGATTCCAGTTAGTTCAGTTTGTGTTGTGCTGGCCCAGTTGTTCAGCCTTTGCCTGTTTGACACTATCATCTTTTTCTTTATATATTTCAATTGCACAGCCTGTTCTACCTGTGTTTGTCTGCACAGAACCATCGTAAAAGCATAACATTCACTTGATTTAATACTCTCAATGTGTCTGTTAACAGTTTCAGTGTGACACATCTCATCACATCGGTGTTTAACATTTGCTTACTACCAACAGGATGTAATTAATAGAACTGATATATCCAGCCAAGAGTGGCATTAATGGCTTCCTCTGGGGATTGGGACATTCAGTTTCAAGAGATCTGCAACACTTTATAGCCACGCCCCAAAGAGAGTCTTTTGTGGAGGTTGGCGAGAAAGTCGGGATTACTTAGATAGAACATCAACTCAGTTTGAGCTGTAGTTTGGGGACCATTGTTCTTCAAAACTTTGATACAAAACATGATATTAAGTAGAGCTATCCTCTAAGATAGGGGAGGCAATCCGAGTTTTCCTCATATATACAATTCTGGTAGATGTTGGGGCATCCTGGAATGATGCACATGGCTTCATTCTGGGTTCTTGAGAATTATCTTTTTGGGTCCCTTAGGGACATATTGTGAGTCTTTGATAGTCATATTGTTAGTCTGAGGTTCATATTGTGAGTCTATGAAAGTCATATTCTGGGTTCTTCAGGGTCATATTGTGAGTCTGAGGATCACATTGTGAATCTTTGAGAGTCATATTGTGAATCTGAGGCTCATATTGTGAGTGTGTGAGAATCATATTGTGAGTCTTTTACGGTCATATTATGGGTTCTAACATATTGTGAGTGTGTGGATCATATTGTGAGTCTTTGAGAGTCATTTTCTGGGTTCTTGAGGCTCATATTGTGGGTTTTGAGAGTTATATTGTGAGTCTTCGAGGGTCATTTTGTGAATCTTTGAGGGTAATATTGTGAGTCTTTACGGTTCATATTGTGGGTCTTTGAGGGTCATATTGTGAGTCTTTGAGGGCCATATTATTAGCGTTTTAGGCTCATTTAGGTTCCTAAAGATACCTGCCTTCTGTATTACTTTCTGAAGACATACTAAAAATAGATCCCATACTGTCAGTTTGTATTTTAGCTTTTAAAACAATGTCGCTAACCGAACCCTTAAAAAACGTTTACTTCTGAACACCTAAGGATTAGATACCCCACATTATTTTACATGAAGACTACCCCTAATGATAACCTAACCTAACCTAACCTAACCTAACCTAATCTAATGCCCTTGGGTAGTAGGTAGAGTTAGGGTGGCAGTTCTTCCGATGAAATAAACTTTAATCCTAGATGAGGAATGTTTGTATATTCTTTCTATACATGAGAAGAATTATGGACGAACGAAACGAAATCACTGGGAAAGTAAACAGGCGAAAATAAAATGTAAAATTATAGAAGAGATGAAGAAATTTGAAAGCGGGAACAATAGGACAAAGGGAGAATAACAGGGAAGAGAAGAACTAAATTAAATGGTAAATAGAAAAAACAAGTTAAAAAGACGTATACATTGAGGACAAATCACAGGAAAGATAAATGAGAACTCAGAATGAACCAAAGAAGCGAAATATAAATCAAACAAAGAACTGGAACAAGAAAAAAGTTGAGAAAAGAACAATTGAAGTCGAGTGAGTGACGCAAAGGAAGAGAGACACAGTTAAGAAGACGACTTAGAGATGAGCACGTAAGAGAAAAACTAGATCAGAACGGCTAAAGGTGAGAGGGTGGGGTGATGAGCGCTGAGGAGGCAGATACGAGGTTATCGGGTACCATCACAGTGTCGTCTCCACTAACAAGAACTAGTTCACTCAGACTCCTCACTCAGGAAGTCCTCTGCAGTGACTCTTGATCAGCTGGTGTTCAGGTATCAGGATATCTTTGGATTAATTCACACATATGATAAATTTAATCATCACGATGTTCTGATAATTATACGAGTAAAGTTTGTAATCAGGAGAATAAATCCATGTTCTTATAATCATGAGAAAAAATTATGCGTTCAGATTAAATCACTAACAATTCATGATGAGGAAACAGTAAAAAATATCGATTCTAAAGATTTTTTTTACACGGATAAAGTTTAGTAATTCTAAAGATAGATAAACCATCGCGTAGATAAAGACAGACACATAAACAAAGAAAAAGTAAAAGAAGGAAAAGTAATAACCTTGAGAGAGAAGGAGAACAGGGAGAAATTGATAGCAGGGATCTACGGGAAAGGGTCGCGGAAAGGGGACGTGATTGCTGCCCGTATCATCATTGGGTATGACTTTGCTTGGGAGATTGGTATCCCCGCATCCCCTGAGCAACGCTTCTTGTGCGCAGAAGACCCACAGAGCACTTTTCCACTACCTCCTAAGATGTCCCCACACACAACGCTTCGTGACGCCTGCTGGACCACCACTCCACGACCCCTGACGGAGACACGATGATCCTCCCATATACTGGCCAGATATTTGTAAATAATATTGATTATGTAAAAGGAATATCCTTTCCTTAGGGCTTTAGTAAGCCCTTAATATTTATACTGTATATACTTGTCACACTTGCCAGATGCTTCTGGTGTCATTGTACAGGGGTACCTAGTGACAGCACTAGGATCCCGCTTCCTCTATCAAGGAATAAACAATTGAAATTGAAAATTGAATTGAAATTGATAGCAGGGAGAGAGGAGAAGAGAAAGAGAAAAAACTGATAATTCACTCTCGCTTTCAAAACTGTCAAAAAATCACAAATAGTAGTAGTAGAGGTAGTAGGGATATTGATTTTTAGTAGTAGTAATAGTAATACAGTACAGTAGTTGTAGGAATATTGATAGTAGTAGCAACAGTAGCATTATTATTATTATTATTATTATTATTATTATTATTATTATTATTATTATTATTATTATTATTATTATTATTATCAGTAGTAGTAGCAATAGTTTCAACCTTGAGCGAGGAGCTACACATCCAGTTTCCTTGAACATCGTCACTAATTCAGGTCTCAGCTTTAAACTAGCAGCATAAAACCCGTGGGTTGTGAGGGAGGGATCAGGTGATACAAGAAGCGTAATTTAAATTAACATTATATCAGAAAATAGTAAATGAGATGTCTCTTGCAGGTGTGTGTGTGTGTGTAGGTTTATGAGCAACAAGATAATATTACACTAGTCCATCAACAATTAAAGAATATTAGAGATAGATGACATGACATCACATGACATGACTTGAGAACTTAAATATGTACAAAAATTCAAATGTGTTAGTGATATAATATTTTCCACAACACATCTGAATTGTTGTACATTTTTTTTAGTTCAGGCGCTTAAAGTCAATGTGGCACTGATTTTTGGATTCATAGACACACTATAAACGTCTTTCTTGCACACACACACACACACACACACACACAGGTTCTAAGAGTGTTAGGCCAACCTGACGTAAGATTCTGGGATAACAGTGAAAGTCGGCAAATATTATTCGCTGCTACCGTTATGACATCAGTTATTTTGAGCTCTGATACCTGTTATCTTACGTGTTGTCTGACGCATCGTGAGTGTTCACACATCGGGGAAATTTGAATTGATATCTTTTATTTTAATTGCTGTGATTCAGTTTTTTAGGAGCGCGACGGCTGAGTTAATACAAAGCTCACATCATATTTCACACCCCAGGTACCCTCAGTCTATCTAGTTATAAACGGGTACCCAAGTATCCAGATGTGGAAGTGAAGGCAGTTGGATGCAGTGTTGCACCGGCCACAATGCCTCCTTCTGTTCTCTGAAAACTTAGTATTCAGTGTGGGTCCCACTTTTGTTTGTCTAATATTTTTCGATATGTTTATATTTTATATATTTTTACTATATTGTGTAGCTGACAGTTATTTATATGTAACCATTCCTAAATGTAGTGGAAGGAAGAAGTTAAGTGATGAGCAACAGGGCCTCACAAGATCCTAAAAACATATAGCAAAAAAAAAAAAATCTAATGATGTCAACTCTAAAAATCACTGATCAAAATTATCTGTAAATGCTGGTGATGTAGAGAGGGTGGTGGTTCAGGAGGAAGGTGGGTGGTGGTTCAGGAGGAAGTGGTGTGTCAGGAGGAAGTGGTGTGGTTCAGGAGGAAGGTGGGTGGTGGTTCAGAGGTGAGGAGGAAGGTGGTGGTCAGGAGAAGCAAGGTGGGGTGGTCAGGAGGAAGGGGGTGGTGGTTCAGAGGAAGGGGGGTGGTGATTCAGAGGAAGGTGTGGTGGGTCAGGAGGAAGGTGGGGTGGTTCAGGAGGAAGGTGGTGGTGGTTCAGGAGGAAGGTGGGGGTGGTCAGGAGGTGGGTGGAGGAAGGTGGGGTTCAGGAGGAAGGTGGGTGGTGGTTCAGGAGGAAGGTGGCAGGAGGTGGTGGTGGTTCAGGAGAAGGTGGGGTGGTTCAGGAGGAAGGTGGGTGGTGGTTCAGGAGGAAGGTGGGTGGTGGTTCAGGAGGAAGGTGGGTGGAGAAGGGGGGGTGTTGGTCAGGAGGAAGGTGGGGTGGTGGTTCAGGAGGAAGGTGGGGTGTTGGTGTTCAGGAGGAAGGTGGGGTGGTTCAGGAGGAAGGTGGTGGTGGTTCAGGAGAAGGGGGTGGTGGTTCAGGAGGAAGGTGGGGTGGTGGGTTCAGGAGGAAGGTGGTGGTGGTCAGGAGGAAGGTGGGGTGTGGTTCAGAGGAAGGGGGAAGGTGGTTCAAGGTGGGTGGGTATCAGGAGGAAGGTGGGTGGTGGTTCAGGAGGAAGGTGGGGGAGGGTGGTGGTTCAGAGGAAGGGGTGGTGGTTCAGGAGGAAGGTGGGGGTGATTCAGGAGGAAGGTGGTGGTGGTTCAGAGAAGGTGGGTGGGGTTCAGGAGGAAGGTGGGTGGTGGTTCAGGAAGAAGGGTGGGGTTCAGGAGGAAGGTGGGTGGTGATTCAGGAAGAAGGTGGGTGGTGATTCAGGAGAAGGTGGGTGGTGTTCAGGAGAGGTGGTGGTGGTTCAGGAGGGTGTGTGGGGAAGGTGGGTGGGTTCAGGAGGAAGGTGGGGTGGTGATTCAGGAGGAAGGTGGGTGTTCAGGAGGGAAGGTGGGTGGTGGCTCAGGAGAAGGTGGGGTGGTTCAGGAGTGGTCAGAGGAAGGTGGGTGGTGGTTCAGGAGGAAGGTGGGTGGTGGGTTCAGAGGAAGGGGGGGGTCAGGAGGAAGGTGGTGGTGTTCAGGAGGAAGGTGGGTGGTGGTTCAGGAAGGTGGGGTGGTGGTTCAGGAGGAAGGGGGTGGTGATTCAGAAGAAGGTGGGTGGTGGTTCAGGAGGAAGGTGGGTGGTGGTTCAGGAGGAAGGTGGGGTGGTGGTTCAGGAGGAAGGGGGGTTGGGGGGGTTTCAGGAAGAAGGGTGGTGGTTCAGGAAGAAGGTGGTGGTGATTCAGGAAGAAGGTGGGGTGTGTGGAAGGGATAGGACGGAAGAAGGTGGGTGGATTCAGAGGAAGGTGGGTGGTGATTCAGGAGGAAGGTGGGTGGTGATTCAAGGAAGGGGTGGTTCAGGAGGAAGGTGGGTGGTGGTTCAGGAAGAAGGTGGGGAAAGGTGGTTCAGGAAGAAGGGTGGGGTGGTTCAGGAGGAAGGGGTGGTGATTCAGGGAAGAAGGGTGGTGATCGAGGAGGTGGGGTCAGGAGGTGGTGATTCAGGAGGAAGGTGGGTGGTGGTTCAGGAAGAAGGTGGTGTATTCAGAGGAAGGTGTGTGGTGGTTCAGGAGGAAGGTGGGGAAGTTCAGAAGAAGGTGGGTGGTCAGGAGGGGTGGTGATTCAGGAGGAAGGTGTGGGTGATTCAGGAGGAAGGTGGGTGTGGTTCAGAGAAGGGTGAGGAGGTGGGTGGTGTTCAGGAGGAAGGTGGTGGTGGTTCAGAGAAGGTGGGTGGTGGTTCAGAGAAGGTGGGTGGTGGTTCAGGAGGAAGGGGTGGTGGTTCAGGAGGAAGGTGGGTGGTGGTTCAGGAGGGGAAGGTGGGTGTCAGGGGGGGTTCAGGAAGGTGGTGGTGATTCAGGAGGAAGGGGTGGTGGTTCAGGAGGAAGGTGGGGTGGGGTGGTTCAGGAAGGAAGGTGGGGTGGTGTCCAGGAGGAAGGTGGGTGGGTGATTCAAAGAAGGTGGGTGGTGGACCTAGAGGGAGTGTGTATCAAAGAAGGTGGGTGTGGTTCAGGAGCAAGGTGGGTGGTGGTTCAGGAGGAAGGGGTGGTGATTCAGGAGGAAGGTGGGTGGTGATTCAGGAAGAAGGTGGGTGGTGATTCAGGAGAAGGTGGGGTGGTGGTCTCAGGAGGAAGGTGTGGGTGGCGGTTCAGGAGGAAGGGTGGGTGGTGGTGGTTCAGAAGGAAGGTGGGTGGTGGTCTGCAGAGGTGGGTGGTGGTCTGAGAGGAAGGTGGTGGTGATTCAGGAGGGGGTGATTCAGGAGGAAGGTGGGGTGGTGGTTCAGGAGGGAAGGGTAGGATTCAGGAAGAAGGTGGGTGGTGATTCAGGAGGAAGGTGGGTGGTGGTTCAGAGAAGGTGGGTGGTGGTTCAGGAGAAGGGGGTGGTGGTTCAGGAGGAAGGGGGTGGTGGTCTGGTGGTGTGTGGTTCAGAGAAGGTGGGTGGTGATTCAGGAAGAAGGGGTGTGATCAGGAGAAGTGTGGGTGGTGGATTCAGGGAAGAAGGTGGGGTGGTGGTTCAGGAGGAGGTGGGGTAGACTAAGAGGAAAGGTGGTGGTGATTCAGAAGAAGGTGGGTGGTGATTCAGGAGGAAGGTGGGCAGGTTCAGGAGGAAGGTGGTGGTTCAGGAGGAAGGGGGTGGTGGTTCAGGAGGAAGGTGGGTGGTGGTTCAGGAGGAAGGTGGGTGTGGTTCAGAGTGAAGGTGGTGGTGGTTCAGAGGAAGGTGGGGTGGTGATCTGCAGGGGAGCAGGTGGTGGTGGTTCAGGAGAGAAGGTGGGTGGTGGTTCAGGAGGAAGGTGGGTGGTGTCTTAGGGGGAGGAAAGGTGGCAGGTTCAGGAGGAAGGCAGGTGGTGATTCAGGAGGAAGGTGGGTGGTGGTCTGTGGTGAAGGTGGTGGTGGTTCAGGAGGGAAGTGGTGTACCAGGAGGAAGGTGGGGTGGTGGTTCAGGAGGAAGGTGGGGTGGTGATTCAGAGGAAGGTGGGTGGTGGCTAGGAAGGTGTGTGTTCAGGAGGAAGGTGGGTGGGTGGTTCAGGAGGAAGGTGGGTGGTGGTTCAGAAGAAGGTGGGGTGGGGTGATTCTCAGGAAGGGCGGGGTGATTCAGGAAGAAGGTGGGTGGTGATTCAGGAAGAAGGTGGGTGATTCAGGAAGAAGGTGGGGTGGTGATTCAGGAGGAAGTGTGGGTACTGGTGGTGGTGGTGGGTTCAGTGAAGGTGGGTAGATTCAGGAGCAAAGGTGGGTGGTGGTTCAGGAGGTAGCGGGTGGTGGTTCAGATAGCTGCGGGTGGTGGCTCAGGTGAAGGGGTGGTGGTGGTCTGGTAAAGAAGGTGGGTGGTGATCTGTAAAGAAGCGTGGGTGGTGTCTCAGAGGAAGGTGGGGTGGTGATTCAGGAGGAAGGGGGTAGGTTCAGGAGGAAGGGGTGGGTGGTGGTTCAGGAGGAAGGTGGGTGGTGATTCAGGGAGGAAGGTGGTGGGGATTCAGGAGGAAGGTGGGGTGGTGATTCAGGAGGAAGGTGGGGTGGTGGGTTCAGAGGAAGGTGGGGTGGTAGGTTCAGGGGAGGAAATGTGGGTGGTGATTCAGGAGGAAGGTGGGTGGTATTCACAGGAAGAAGGTGGGTAAGATTCAGGAGGAAGGTGGTGGCTCAGGAGGAAGGTGGTGTGGTGGTTCAGGAGGAAGTGTGTGGTGGTTCAGGGAGGAAGGTGGGAAAGGGGATCTGGAGGAAGGTGGGGTGCTGATTCAGAGGAAGGGGTGGTGGTTCAGGAGGAAGGTGGGGGTGTGTCTGCAGGAAGGTGGGTGGTGTTCAGAGGAAGGTGGTGGTGGTTCAGGGAAGGTGGGGTGGTGGTCAGGAGGAAGGTGGGTGGTGATCTCAGGAGACAGGTAGATCGTGGTGTTAAGGTGGGTGGTGATTCAGGAGGAAGGTGGGGTGGTGGTTCAGGAGGAAGGTGGGTGGTGGTTCAGAAGGAAGGTGGGTGGTGGTTCAGGAGTGAAGGTGGGGTGATTCAGGAAGGCAGATTCAGGAGGGAAGTGTGGGTGTGGTGACTTAAAGAAGGGGTGGTCTAGGAGGAAGGCGTGGTGGTGGGTTCAGAGGAAGGTGGGTGGGTGATTCAGGAGGAAGGGGTGGTGATTTCAGAAGGCAGTGGGGTGGTGATTCAGGAGGAAGGTGGGTAGGTTCAGGAGGAAGGTGGGTGATGGTTCAGGAGGAAGGGGTGGGTGGTTCAGAAGTGGTGGGGTGGGTGGTTCAGGAGGAAGGTGTGTGTGTTCAGGAGGGGGTGGTGATCTAGAGGAAGGTGGGTGGTGATTCAGGAGGAAGGTGGGTGGTGGTTCAGGAGGAAGGTGGTGATTCAGAAGAAGGTGGTGGTGGATTCAGGAGGAAGGTGGGTGGTGGGTTCAGGAGGAAGGTGGGTGGTGG
The DNA here is from genome assembly GCF_018991925.1 of Homarus americanus. Classification (NCBI taxonomy): domain Eukaryota; kingdom Metazoa; phylum Arthropoda; class Malacostraca; order Decapoda; family Nephropidae; genus Homarus; species Homarus americanus. Next base: position 40,441 of record NW_024715410.1, read on the forward strand.
TTCAGGAGGAAGGTGGGTGGTGGTTCAGAGGAAGGTGGTGGGTGGGTTCAGGAGGAAGGTGGGTGGTGGTTCAGGAAGGTGGGTGGGTGATTCAGGAAGAAGGTGGGGTGGGTGATTCAGGAGGAAGGTGGGGTGGTACTCCAGGAAGAAGGTGGGTGGTGGCTCAGGAGGGAAGGTGGTGGGTGATTCAGAGGAAGGGGTGATTCAGGAAGAAGTGTGGTGGTGATTCAGGAGGAAACAGGTGGGTGGTTCAGGAGAAGGTGGGTGGTGGTTCAGAGGAAGGTGGGTGGTGGTTCAGGAGGAAGGGGTGGTGGTTCAGGAGTGAAGGTGGGGTGGTGGTCTAGGAGGAAGGTGGTGGTGATCTTGGTGGAAGGTGGGTGATTCAGGAGGAAGGTGGTGGGTGGTGGTTCAGGAGGAAGGTGGGTGGTGGTTCAGGAGGAAGGTGGTGTGGTGGTTCAGGAGGTGGGTGGTGGTTCAGCAGGAAGAGGTGGGTGGTGGTTCAGGAGGAAGGTGGGTGAGGTGATTCAGGAAGAAGGTGGGTGGTGGTTCAGGAGGAAGGTGGGTGGTGGTTCAGGAGGAAGGTGGGTGGTGGTTCAGGAGGAAAGGTGGGTGGTGGTTCAGGAGGAAGGTGGGTGGTGATTCAGGAGGAAGGTGGGTGGGTGGTTCAGGAGGAAGGTGGGTGGTGGTTCAGGAGGAAGGTGGGTGTGAAGGTGGTTCAGAAGGAAGGTGGTGGTGGTTCAGGAGGAAGGTGGGTGGTGGTTCAGGAGGAGGTGGGTGGTGATTCAGGAGGAAGGTGGAGGTGGTGATTCAGGAGGAAGGTGGGTGGTGGTTCAGGGAGGAAGGTGGGTGGTGGTTCAGGAAGGAGGTGGGTGGTGGTTCAGGAGGAAGGTGGGTGGTGGTTCAGGAGGAAGGTGGGTGGTGGTTCAGGAGGAAGGTGGGTGGTGGTTCAGGAGGAAAGGTGGGTGGTAGTTCAGGAAAGGTGGGTGGTGGTTCAGGAGGAAGGTGGGTGGGTGGTTCAGGAAGAAGGTGGGTGGGTGGTTCAGGAGGAAGGTGGGTGGTGGTTCAGGAAAGAAGGTGGGTGGTGGTTCAGGAGGAAGGTGGTGGTGGTTCAGGAGGAAGGTGGGTGGGTGGTTCAGGAAGAAGGTGGGTGGTGATTCAGGAGGAAGGTGGGTGGTGGTTCAGGGGAGGAAGGTGGGTGGTGGTTCAGGAGGAAGGTGGGTGGTGGTTCAGGAGGAAGGTGGTGGTGGTTCAGGAGGAAGGTGGTGGTGGTTCAAGGAGGGTGGGTGGTGGTTCAGGAGGAAGGTGGGTGGTGGTTCAGGGGAAGGTGGGTGGTGGTTCAGGAAGGTGGTGTGGTGAGTTCAGGAGGGAAGGTGGGTGGTGGTTCAGGAGGAAGGTGGGTGGTGGTTCAGGAGGAAGGTGGGTGGTGATTCAGGAGGAAGGTGGGTGGTGGTTCAAGGAGAGGAAGGTGGGTGAGGTGGTTCAGGAGGAAGGTGGGTGGTGGTTCAGGAGGAAGGTGGGTGGTGGTTCAGGAGGAAGGTGGGTGGTGGTTCAGGAGAAGGTGGGTGGTGGTTCAGGAGGGAAGGTGGGTGGTGGTTCAGGAGGAAAGGTGGGTGGTGGTTCAGGAGGAAAGGTGGGTGGTGGTTCAGGAAGGTGGGTGGTGATTCAGGAAGGTGGAGTGGTGATTCAGGAAAAGGTGGGTGGTGATTCAGAGAGTGGGTGGTGATTCAAGGAAGGTGGGTGGTGATTCAGGAGGAAGGTGGGTGTGGTGATT
>NW_024715411.1:0-14048 GCF_018991925.1 Homarus americanus
AAAGTCCCCTGGTCGAGTATAACAAAGTCCCCATGATCGAGTATAACAAAGTCCCCTGATTGAGTATAACGAAGTTCCCTGGTCGAGTATAACAAAGTCCTTTGAACGAGTACAACAAAGTCCCCTGATCGAGTATAACAAAGTCCTCTGATCGAGTATAACAAAGGCCCCTAATCGAGTGTAATAAAGTCCCCTGATCGAGTATAACAAAGTCCCTTGATCGAGTATAACAAAGTCCCCTGGTCGAGTATAACAAAGTCCCCTGGTCGAATTTAACAAAGTCCCATGATCGAGTATATCAAAGTTCTCTGCTCGTGAATAACAAAGTCCCCTGATCGAGTTTAACCAAGTCCCCTGGTCGAGTATAACAAAGTCCCCCTGATCGGTATATAAAAGTCCCTGTTTGAGTATAACAAAAGGTTCCCTGGTCAGGTATAACCAAATACGATAAAAGGTATAACAAAGTCTGATAGAGAAATTATAACAAGGTCCTGATCCGGGTGTAACGAAGTTCCTGATAGAGGTATAACTTAAAGGCTGAATCCCGAGTATAGAAGTCATGATCCAAATGCAACAAAGGTTCCTGATCAGGCTCTTTCAAAATCCTCTGATCGAGTATAACAAAGGCCCCTGGTCGAATGTAATAAAGTCCCCTAATGGAGTATAACAAAGTCCCCTAATCGAGTATAACAAAGTCACTAGATCGAGTATAACCACGTCCCCTTTGCGAGTATAACCAAGTCCCCTGGTCGAGTATAACAAAGTCCCCTTGATCATGTAAAACAAAATCCCCTGATCGAGTATAACAAAGTCCCCTGATCGAGTATAACAAAGTCCCTTGGTCGAGTATAACAAAGGCCCCTGGTTGAGTATAACAAAGTCCCCTAATCGAGTATAACAAAGGAACCTGATCGAGTATAACAAAGTCTTCTGATCGAGTATAACAAAGGCACCTGATCCAGTGTAATAAAGTCGCCTGATCGAGTATAACAAAGTCACCTGATCGAGTATAACAAAGGAACATTGATCGAGTATAACAAAGTCATTAGATCGAGTATAACAAAATCCCCTGATCGAGTATAAGAAAGTCCCCTGATCGCTTATAACAAAGTCCCCTGGTCGAGTATAACAAAGGCCCCTTATCAAGCATAACAAAGTTCCCTGATCGAGTATAACAAAGTCCCCTGGGCGAGTATTACAATGTCCCCTGGTCGAGTATAACAAAGTCCCATGATCGAGTATAAAAAAGTTCCCTGATCGTGAATAAAAAAGTCCCCTGATCGAGTATAACCAAGTCCCCTGGTCGAGTATAACAAAGTCCTCCTGATCGAGTATAACAAACTCCCCTGATTGAGTATAACAAAGTTCCCTTGTCGAGTATAACAAAGTCCCTTGATCAAGTATAACCAAGTCCCCTGGTCGAGTGTAACACAGGCCCCTGATCGAGTATAACAGCGTTCACTGATCGATTATAACAAAGTCCCCTGATAGAGTATAACAAAGGCCCCTGATCGAGTATAACAAAGTCCCCTAATCGAGTATAACAACGGAACCTGATCGAGTATAACAAAGTACCCTGATCGAGTATAACAGAGGCCTCTTATCGAGAGTAACAAAGTCCTCTGATCGGTGTATAACAAAGGCCCCTTATCGAGTATAACAATGTCCCCTGAACGAGTATAACAAAGACCCCTGATCGAAAATAACAAAGTCCTCTGATCGAGTATAACAAAGGCCCCTGATCGAGAGTAATAAAGTCCAGTGATCGAGTATAACAAAGTCCCCTGATCGAGTATAACAAAGCAACCTGATCAAGTATAACAAAGTCCCTTGGTCGAGTATAACAAAATCCCCTGATTGAGTATAACAAAGTTCCCTGGTCGAGTATAACAAAGTCCCTTGATCAAGTATAACCAAGTCCCCTGGTCGAGTGTAACAAAGGCCCCTGATCGAGTATAACAGCGTTCCCTGATCGATTATAACAAAGTCCCCTGATAGAGTATAACAAAGGCCCCTGATCGAGTATAACAAAGTCCTCTGATCGGGTATAACAAAGGCCTCTTATCGAGAGTAACAAAGTCCCTTGAACAGTATAACAAAGTCTCCTGATCGAGTATAACAATGTCCCCTGAACGAGTACAACAAAGTCCCCCTGATCGAGTATAACAAAGTTCTCTGATCGGGTATAACAAAGGCCCCTAATCGAGCATAACAAAGTCCCCTGATCGAATATAACAAAGTCCCCTGGTCGAGTATAACAAAGTCCCCTGATCGAGTTTAACAAAGTCCCATGATCGATTATAACAAAGTCCCCTGATCGTGAATAACAAAGTCCCCTGATCGAGTATAACCAAGTCCCCTGGTCGAGTATAACAAAGTCCCCCTGGTCCAGTATAACAAAGTCCTCTGTTTGAGTATAACAAAGTTCCCTGGTCGAGTATAACAAAGCCCCCTGAACGAGTATAACAAAGACCCCTAATCGAGTATAACAAAGTCCCCTGATCGACTATAACAAAGTCCCCTGGTCGATTATAACAAATTCCCCTGATCGAGTATAACAAAGTCCCCTGATAGAGTATAACAAAGTTCCCTGATACAGTATAACAAAGGCCCCAGATCGAGTATAACAAAGTCCCTTGATCAGTATAACAAAGTCCCCTGATCGAGCATAACAAAGTCCTCTGATCGAGTATAACAAAGGCCCCTGATCGAATGTAATGAAGTCCCCTGATCGAGTATAACAAAGTCCCCTAATCGAGTATAACAAAGTCACAAGATCGAGTATAACCACGTCCCCTGGTCGAGTATAACCAAGTCCCCTGGTCTAGTATAACAAAGTCCCCCTCATCGAGTATAACAAAAGTTCCCTGTCGAGTATAACAAAGCCCTGGATCGAGTATATAACAAAGTCCCCTAATCGAGTATAACAACGGAACCTGATCGAGTATAACGAAGTCCCCTGATCGAGTGTAATAAAGTCCCCTGATCGAGTATAACAAAGTCCCCTGATCGAGTATATCAAAGGAACCTTATCGAGTATAACAATGTCCCTTGATCGAGTATAACAAAATCCCCTGATCGGGTATAACATAGCCCCCTGATCGAGTATAACAAAGTAACCTGGTCGAGTATAATAAAGGCCCCTGGTCGAGTATAACAAAGTCCCATGATCGAGTGTAACAAAGTCCCCTGATCGTGAATAACAATGTCCCCTGATCGAGTATAACCAAGTCCCCTGGTCGAGTATAACAAAGTCCCCCTGATCGAGTATAACAAAGTCCCCTGATCGTGTATAAAAAAGTCCCTTGATCGAGAATAACAAAGTCCCTTGATCGAGTATAACCTAGTCCCCTGGTCGAGTGTAACAAAGGCCCCTGATCGAGAATAACAACGTTCCCTGATCGACTATAACAAAGTCCCCTGACGAGTATAACAAAGTCCCCTGATTGAGCATAACAAAGTCCTCTGATCGAGTATAACAAAGGCCCCTGATCGAATATAACAAAGTCCCCTGGTCGAGTATAACAAAGTCCCCTGGTCGAGTATAACAAAGGCCCCTAATCGAGCATAACAAAGTCCCCTGATCGAATATAACAAAGTCCCCTATTCGAGTATAAAAAAGTCCCCTGGTCGAGTTTAACAAAGTCCCATGATCGAGTATAACAAAATCCCCTGATCGTGAATAACAAAGTCCCCTGATCGAGTATAACCAAGTTCCCTGGTCGAGTATAACAAAGCCCCCTGATTTAGTATAACAAAGTCCCCTAATCGAGTATAACAAAGTCTCCTAATCGAGCATAACAATGTCCCTTGATCGATTATAACCTAGTCCCCTGTTCGAGTATAACAAAGACCCCTAATCGAGTATAACAAAGTCCCCTGGTCGACTATAACAAAGTCCCCTGGTCGATTATAACAAATTCCCCTGATCGAGTATAACAAAGTCCCCTGATAGAGTATAACAAAGGTCACTGATCGAGTATAACAAAGTCCCCTGGTAGAGTATAACAAAGGCCCCAGACCGAGTATAACAAAGTCCCTTGATCAGTATAACAAAGTCCCCTGATCGAGTATAACAAGTTCTTGATCAAGTATAACAAAGTCCCCTGATCGAGTATAACAAAGTCCTCTGATCGAGTATAACAAAGTTCCTGGTCGAGTATAACAAAGTCCCCTGAACGAGTACAACAAAGTCACCTGATTGAGTATACCAAAGTCCCCTGATCGAGTATAACAAAGGCCTCTCATCGAGTATAACAAAGTTCCCTGAACGAATACAACAAAGTCCCATGATCGAGTATAACAAAGTCCCCTGATCGAGTAAAACAAAGCCCCGGATCAAGTATAACAAAGGCCTCTGGTCGAGCATAAAAAGTCCCCTGGTCGAGTATAACAAAGTCCCCTGGTCGAGTATAACAAAGCCCCCTGATCGAAAGTATAACAGCCTCGATCGAGGATAACAAAGTCCCCTGATCGACTATAACAAAGTCCCCTGGTCGATTATAACAAATTCCCTCATCGAAAGTATATAACAAAGTCCCTGATCGACTATGCAACAAAGTCCCTGGTCAATATAAATAAATTCTGATCGAAAGAGAATAAAGTCCCTGATAGAGTATAACAAAGGTCCTGATCGAGTGTAACAGTTCCTGATAGAGTATAAATAAAGGCCCCAGATCGATTATAACAGAAGTCCCTTTGATTCTGCATAACAAAGTCCCCTGATCGAGTATAACAAAGTCCTCTGATCGAGTATAACAGCGCCCCTCAATGAATGTACAAAGTCCCCTAATGGAGTATAACAAAGTCCCCTAATCGAGCATAAGCAACAAAGTCACAAGATATAACCACGTCCCCTGGTCGAGTATAACCAAGTCCTGGTCGAAAGTATATAACAAAGTCCTCCTGATCGAGTATAACAAAGTCCCCTGATTGAGTATAACAAAGTTCCCTGGTCGAGTATAACAAAGTCCCTTGATCAAGTATAACCAAGTTCCCTGGTAGAGTGTAACAAAGGCCCCTGATCAAGTATAACAGCGTTCCCTGATCGATTATAACAACGTTCCCTGATCGACTATACAAAGTCCCCTGATGAATATAACAAAGTCCCCCATCGAGCATAACAAAGTCCTCTGATCGAGTATAACAAAGGCCCTAGACCGAGTATAACAAAGTCCCTTTGATCAGTATAACAAAGTCCCCTGATTTGTTAAGTAACAAAGTCCGGATCATATAACAAAGTCCCCTGATCGAGTATAACAAAGTCCTCTGATCATATAACAAAGGCCCCTGATCGAATGTAATAAAGTCCCCTGGTCGAGTATAACAAATCCCCCTGATCGAGTATAACAAAGTCCCCTGATTGAGTATAACGAAGTTCCCTGGTCGAGTATAACAAAGTCCCCTGAACGAGTACAACAAAGTCACCTGATCGAGTATAACAAAGTCCTCTGATCGAGTATAACAAAGGCCCCCAATCGAGTGTAATAAAGTCCCCTGATCGAGTATAACAAAGTCTCCTGATCGAGTATAACAAAGTCCCCTGGTCGAGTATAACAAAGTCCCCTGGTCGAATTTAACAAAGTCCCATGATCGAGTATAACAAATTCCACTGATCGAATATAACAAAGTCCCCTGATAGAGTATAACAAAGGTCCCTGATCGAGTGTAACAAAGTTCCCTGATAGAGTATAACAAAGGCCCCAGATCGAGTATAACAATGTATCAGTATAACAAAGTCCCCTGATCGAGTATAACAAAGTCCTCTGATCGAGTATAACAAAGGCCCCTGGTCGAGTGTAATACAGTCCCCTAATGGAGTATAACAAAGTCCCCTAATCGAGTATAACAAAGTCACTAGATCGAGTATAACCACGTCCCCTGGTCGAGTATAACCAAGTCCCCTGGTCGAGTATAACCAAGTCCCCTGGTCGAGTATAACAAAGTCCCCTTGATCATGTAAAACAAAATCCCCTGATCGAGCATAACAAAGTCCCCTGATCGAGTATAACAAAGTCCCGTGGTCGAGTATAACAAAGGCCCCTGCTTGAGTATAACAAAGTCCCATGATCGAGTATAACAAAGCCCCCTGATCGTGAATAACAAAGTCCCCTGATCGAGTATAACCAAGTCCCCTGGTCGAGTATAACAAAGTCCCCTTGATCGAGTATAACAAAGTCCCCTGATTGAGTATAACAAAGTTCCCTGGTCGAGAATATCAAAGTCCCTTGATCGAGTATAACCAACTCCCCTGGTCGAGTGTAACAAAGGCCCCTGATCGAGTATAACAACGTTCCCTGATCGACTATAACAAAGTCCCCTGATGGGTATAACAAAGTCCCCTGATCGACTATAACAAAGTCCCCTGGTCGATTATAACAAATGCCCCTGATCGAGTATAACAAAGTCCCTGATCGAGTATAACAAAGTCCCCTGATCGAGTATAACAAAATCCTCTGATCGAGTATAACAAAGGCACCTGATCGAATGTAATAAAGTCCTCTCATCGAGTATAACTAAGTTCCCTGATCGAGTATAACAAAGGAACCAGTTCAAGTATAACAAAGTCCCTTGATCGAGTATAACAAAGTCCCCTGATCATGTATAACAAAGTCACCTGAGCGAGTATAACAAAGTCCCCTTATCGAGAATATCAAAGCCCCCTGCTGGAGCATAACAAAGGCCCCTGATCAAGTATAACAAAGTCCCCTAATCGAGTATAACAAAGTTCCCTGGTCGAGTAGAAAAAAGTTCCTAATCGAGTATAACAAAGTCCCCTGATCGAGTATACCAAACGAACCTGATCGAGTATAACAAAGTTCCTTGATCGAGTAAAACAAAGACCCCTTATCGAGTATAATAAAGCCCCCTGATGGAGCATAACAAAGGCCCCTGATCGAGTATAACAAAGTTCCCTGGTCGAGGATAACAAAGTCCCTTGATCGAGTATAACAAAGTCCTCTGATCGAGTATAACAAAGTCCCCTGATCGGGTATAACAAAGTCCTCTGATCGAGTATAACAAAGGCCCCTAATCGAGTATAACAAAGCCCCCTGCTCGAGTATAACGAACCCCCTGATCGAGTATAACAAAGTCCCAGGGTCGAGTATAACAAAGTCCCCTGGTCGAGTATAACCAAGTCCCCTGGTCGAGTGTAACAAAGGCCCCTGATCGAGTATAACAAAGTCCCCCGATAGAGTATAACAAAGGCCCCTGATCGTGTATAAAAAAGTCCCTTGATCGAGTATAACAAAGTCACTAGATCGAGTATAACCACGTCCCCTGGTCGAGTATAACCAAGTCCCCTGGTCGAGTATAACAAAGTCCCCTTGATCATGTAAAACAAAATCCCCTGATCGAGTATAACAAAGTCCCCTGATCGAGTATAACAAAGTCCCCTGGTCGAGTAAAACAAAGTCCCCTGGTTGAGTATAACAAAGTCCCCTTGATCATGTAAAACAAAATCCCCTAATCGAGTATAACAAAGGAACCTGATGGAGTATAACAAAGTCCTCTGATCGAGTATAACAAAGGCACCTGATCGAGTGTAATAAAGTCGCCTTATCGAGTATAACAAAGAGCCCTGATCGAGTATAACAAAGAAACATTAATCGATTATAACAAAGTCCCTTGATCGAGTATAACAAAGTCCCCTGGTCGAGTATAGCAAAGTCTCCTGGTCGAGTATAACAAAGTCCCATGATCGAGTATAAAAAAGTCCCCTGATCGTGAATAAAAAAGTCCCCTGATCGAGTATAACCAAGTCCCCTGGTCGAGTATAACAAAGTCCTCCTGATCGAGTATAACAAAGTCCCCTGATCGAGTATTACAAAGTCCCCTGATCGAGTATAACAAAGTCCCGTGGTCGAGTATAACAAAGGCCCCTGGTTGAGTATAACAAAGTCCCATGATCGAGTATAACAAAGTCCCCTGATCGTGAATAACAAAGTCCCTGATCGAGAATAACCAAGTCCCCTGGTCGAGTATAACAAAGTCCCCCTGATCGAGTATAACAAAGTCCCCTGATTGAGTATAACAAAGTTCCCTGATCGAGAATAACAAAGTCCTTTGATCGAGTATAACCAAGTCCCCTGGTCGAGTGTAACAAAGGCCCCTGATCGAGTAAAACAACGTTCCCTGATTGACTATAACAAAGTCCCCTGATGAGTATAACAAAGTCCCCTGATCGAGTATAACAAAGTCCCTTGATCAGTATAACAAAGTCCCCTGATCGAGTATAACAAAGTCCTCTGATCGAGTATAACAAAGGCCCCTGGTCGAATGTAATAAAGTCCCCTAATGAAGTATAACAAAGTCCCCTAATCGAGTATAACAAAGTCACGAGATCGAGTATAACAAAGTCCCCTGATCGTGAATAAAAAAGTCCCCTGATCGAGTATAACCAAGTCCCCTGTTTGAGTATAACAAAGTCCTCCTGATCGAGTATAACAAAGTCCCCTGATTGAGTATAACAAAGTTCCCTGGTCGAGTATAACAAAGTCCCTTGATCAAGTATAACCAAGTCCCCTGGTCGAGTGTAACAAAGGCCCCTGATCGAGTATAACAGCGTTACCTGATCGATTATAACAAAGTCCCCTGATAGAGTATAACAAAGGCCCCTGATCGAGTATAACAAAGTCCCCTAATCGAGTATAACAACGGAACCTGATCAAGTATAACAAAGTACCCTGATCGAGTATAACAGAGGCCTCTTATCGAGAGTAACAAAGTCCTCTGATCGAGTATAACAAAGGCCCCTGATCGAGGATAACAATGTCCCCTGAACGAGTATAACAAAGATCCCTGATCGAAAATAACAAAGTCCTCTGATCGAGTATAACAAAGGCCCCTGATCGAGAGTAATAAAGTCCAGTGATCGAGTATAACAAAGTCCCCTGATCGAGTATAACAAAGCAACCTGATCGAGTATAACAAAGTCCCTTGGTCGAGTATAACAAAATCCCCTGATTGAGTATAACAAAGTTCCCTGGTCGAGTATAACAAAGTCACTTGATCAAGTATAACCAAGTCCCCTGGTCGAGTGTAACAAAGGCCCCTGATCGAGTATAACAGCGTTCCCTGATCGATTATAACAAAGTCCCCTGATAGAGTATAACAAAGGCCCCTGATCGAGTATAACAAAGTCCTCTGATCGAGTATAACAAAGGCCTCTTATCGAGAGTAACAAAGTCCCTTGAACAGTACAACAAAGTCCCCTGATCGAGTATAACAATGTCCCCTGAACGAGTACAACAAAGTCCCCTAATCGAGTATAACAATGTTCTCTGATCGAGTATAACAAAGGCCCCTGATTGAGTGTAATAAAGTCCCCTGATCGAGTATAACAAAGTCCCCTGGTCGAGTATAACAAAGGCCCCTAGTCGAGCATAACAAAGTCCCCTGATCGAATATAACAAAGTCCCCTGGTCGATTATAACAAAGTCCCCTGATCGAGTTTAACCAAGTCCCATGATCGAGTATAACAAAGTCCCCTGATCGTGAATAACAAAGTCCCCTGATCGAGTATAACCAATTCCCCTGGTCGAGTATAACAAAGTCCCCCTAATCCAGTATAACAAAGTCCCCAGTTTGAGTATAACAAAGTTCCCTTGACGAGTATAACAAAGCCCGCTGAACGAGTATAACAAAGACCCCTAATCCAGTATAACAAAGTCCCCTGATAGACTATAACAAAGTCCCCTGGTCGATTATAACAAATTCCCCTGATCGAGTATAACAAAGTCCCCTGATAGAGTATAACAAAGTTCCCTGATAGAGTATAACAAAGGCCCCAGATCGAGTATAACAAAGTCCCTTGATCAGTATAACAAAGTCCCCTGATCGAGTATAACAAAGTCCTCTGATCGAATATAACAAAGGTCCCTGATCGAATGTAATGAAGTCCCCTGATCGAGTATAACAAAGTCCCCTGATCAAGTATAACAAAGTCCCCTGATTGAGTATAACAAAGTTCCCTGTCGAGTATAACAAAGCCCCCTGATCGAGTATAACAAAGTCCCCTAATCGAGTATAACAACGGAACCTGATCGAGTATAACAAAGTCCCTTGATCGAGTATAACAAAATCCCCTGATCGAGAATAACATAGCCCCCTGATCGAGTATAACAAAGCAACCTGATCGAGTATAACAAAGTCCCTTGGTCGAGTATAACAAAATCCCATGATCGAGTATAACAAAGTCCCCTGATCGAGTATAACAAAGTTCCCTGGTCGAGTATAATAAAGGCCCCTAATCGAGGATAACAAAGTCCCCTGATCGAGTATAACAAAGTCCCCTGATCGAGTATAACAAATTCCTCTGATCGAGTATAACAAAGGCCCCTGATCGAGTGTAATAAAGTCCCCTGATCGAGTATAACAAAGTCCCCTGATCGAGTATAACAAAGGAACCTGATCGAGTATAACAAAGTCCCTTGATCGAGTATAACAAAATCCCCAGATCGAGTATAACATAGCCCCCTGATCGATTATAACAAAGTAACCTGGTCGAGTATAATAAAGGCCCCTTGTCGAGTATAACAAAGTCTCATGATCGAGTGTAACAAAGTCCCCTGATCGTGAATAACAATGTCCCCTGATCGAGTATAACCAAGTCCCCTGGTCGAGTATAACAAAGTCCCCCTGATCGAGTATAACAAAGTCCCCTGATCATGTATAAAAAAGTCCCTTGATCGAGAATATCAAAGTCCCTTGATCGAATATAACCAAGTCCCCTGGTCGAGTGTAACAAAGGCCCCTGATCGAGAATAACAACGTTCCCTGATCGACTATAACAAAGTCCCCTGACGAGTATAACAAAGTCCCCTGATTGAGCATAACAAAGTCCTCTGATCGAGTATAACAAAGGCCCCTGATCGAATGTAACAAAGTCCCCTGGTCGAGTATAACAAAGTCCCCTGGTCGAGTATAACAAAGGCCCCTAATCGAGCATAACAAAGTCCCCTGATCGAATATAACAAAGTCCCCTATTCGAGTATAACAAAGTCCCCTGGTCGAGTTTAACAAAGTCCCATGATCGAGTATAACAAAATCCCCTGATCGTGAATAACAAAGTCCCCTGATCGAGTATAACCAATTTCCCTGGTCGAGTATAACAAAACCCCCTGATTTAGTATAACAAAGTCCCCTAATCGAGTATAACAAAGTCTCCTAATCGAGCATAACAATGTCCCTTGATCGATTATAACCTAGTCACCTGTTCGAGTATAACAAAGACCCCTAATCGAGTATAACAAAGTCCCCTGGTCGACTATAACAAAGTCCCCTGGTCGATTATAACAAATTCACCTGATCGAGTATAACAAAGTCCCCTGATAGGGTATAACAAAGGTCACTGATCGAGTATAACAAAGTCCCCTAGTAGAGTATAACAAAGGCCCCAGACCGAGTATAACAAAGTCCCTTGATCAGTATAACAAAGTCCCCTGATCGAGTATAACAAGTCCTTGATCGAGTATAACAAAGTCCCCTCATCGAGTATAACAAAGTCCTCTGATCGAGTATAACAAAGGCCCCTGATCAAATGTAATAAAGTACCCTGGTCGAGTATAACAAAGTCCCCCTGATCGAGTATAACAAAGTCCCCTGATTGAGTATAACGAAGTTCCCTGGTCGAGTATAACAAAGTCCCCTGAACGAGTACAACAAAGTCCCCTGATCGAGTATAACAAAGTCCTCTGATCGAGTATAACAAAGGCCCCTGTTCGAGTGTAATAAAGTCCCCTGATTGAGTATAACAAAGTCCCCTGATCGAGTATAACAAAGTCCCCTGGTCGAGTATAACAAAGTCCCCTGGTCGAGTAAAACAAAGTCTCATGATCGAGTATAACAAAGTCCCCTGATCGTGAATAACAAAGTCGCCTGATCGAGTATAACCAAGTCCCGTGATTGAGTATAACAAAGTCCTCGACGGAGTATACGAAAAGTCTCCTGTTTGAGATAACAAAGTTCCTGGTCGAGTATATAACAAAGCCCCCTGATCGAGTATAACAAAGTCCCTCGATCGATTATAACAAAGTCCTGGTCGATTTATAAATAAATTTCTGATCGAGTATAATAAAGTCCTTGACTAATTATAACAAAGTCCCCTGGTCGATTATAACAAATTCCCCTGATCGAGTATAACAAAGTTCCCTGATAGAGTATAACAAAGGTCCCTGATCGAGTGTAACAAAGTTCCCTGATAGAGTATAACAAAGGCCCCAGATCGAGTATAACAAAGTCCCTTGATCAGTATAAAAAAGTCCCCTGATCGAGTATAACAAAGTCCTCTGATCGAGTATAACAAAGGCCCCTGGTCGAATGTAATGAAGTCCCCTAATGGAGTATAACAAAGTCCCCTGATCGAGTATAACAATGTCCCCTGAACGAGTACAACAAAGTCCCCTGATCGAGTATAACAATGTTCTCTGATCGAGTATAACAAAGGCCCCTGATTGAGTGTAATAAAGTCCCCTGATCGAGTATAACAAACCTCTGATCGAGTATAACAAAGGCCCCTGACTTGAGTGTAATAAAGTCCTGATCGAGATATAACAAAGTCCCCTGATCGAGAATAACAAAGTCACCTGATTATATAACAAAGGCCCCTAATCGAGCATAACAAAGTCCCCTGATCGAATATAACAAAGTCCCCTGTTCGAGTATAACAAAGTCCCCTGGTCGAGTTTAACAAAGTCCCATGATCGAGTATAACAAAATCCCCTGATTGTGAATAACAAAGTCCCCTGATTGAGTATAACCAAGTTCCCTGGTCGAGTATAACAAAGCCCCTTGATCTAGTATAACAAAGTCCCCTAATCGAGTATAACAAAGTCTCCTGATCGACTATAACAAAGTCCCCTGGTCGATTATAACAAATTCCCCTGATCGAGTATAACAAAGTCCCCTGATAGAGTATAACAAAGGTCCCTGATCGAGTGTAACAAAGTTCCCTGATAGAGTATAACAAAGGCCCCAGATCGAGTATAACAAAGTCCCTTGATAAGTATAACAAAGTCCCCTGATCGAGTATAACAAAGTCCTCTGATCGAGTATAACAAAGGCCCCTGGTCGAATGTAATAAAGTCCCCTAATGGAGTATAACAAAGTCCCCTAATCGAGTATAACAAAGTCACAAGATCGAGTATAACCACGTCCCCTGGTCGAGTATAACCAAGTCCCCTGGTCGAGTATAACAAAGTCCCCCTGATCGAGTATAACAAAGGCCCCTGATCGAGTATAACAACGTTCCCTGATCGACTATAACAAAGTCCCCTGATGAGTATAACAAAGTCCCCTGATCGAGCATAACAAAGTCCTCTGATCGAGTATAACAAAGGCCCCTGATCGAGTGTAATAAAGTCTCCTGATCGAGTATAACAAAGTCCCCTGATCGAGAATAACAAAGTCCCCTGGACGAGTATAACAAAGACCCCTTATCGAGCATAACAAAGTCCCCTGATCGAATATAACAAAGTCCCCTGTTCGACTATAAGCATGTCCCCTGGTCGAGTATAACAAAGTCCCCCTGATCGAGTATAACAAAGTTCCCTTTTTGAGTATAACAAAGTTCCTTGGTCGAGTATAACAAAGCCCCCTGATCGAGTATAACAAAGTCCCCTGATCGACTATAACAAAGTCCCCTGGTCAATTATAACAAATTCCCCTGATCGAGTATAACAAAGTCCCCTGATAGAGTATAACAAAGGTCCCTGATCGAGTGTAACAAAGTTCCCTGATAGAGTATAACAAAGGTCCCAGATCAAGTATAACAAAGTCCCTTGATCAGTATAACAAAGTCCCCTGATCGAGTATAACAAAGTCCTCTGATCGAGTATAACAAAGGCCCCTGGTCGAATGTAATAAAGTCCCCTAATGGAGTATAACAAAGTCCCCTAATCGAGTATAACAAAGTCACTAGATCGAGTATAACCAAGTTCCCTGGTCGAGTATAACAAAGCCCCTTGATCTAGTATAACAAAGTCCCCTAATCGAGTATAACAAAGTCTCCTGATCGACTATAACAAAGTCCCCTGGTCGATTATAAC
>NW_024715412.1:0-15000 GCF_018991925.1 Homarus americanus
AGTTGTTGGTCTGACCTCAGGGTATACATGTGTGATGGTGCCATAGTTGTTGGTCTGACCGCAGGGTATACATGGGTGCTGGTGTCATAGTTGTTGGTCTGACCTCAGGGTATACATGGGTGATGGTGCCATAGTTGTTGGTCTGACCTCAGGGTATACATGGGTGATGGTGTCATAGTTGTTGGTCTGACCTCAGGGTATACATGGGTGATGGTGCCATAGTTGTTGGTCTGACCTCAGGGTATACATGGGTGATGGTGCCATAGTTGTTGGTCTGACCTCAGGGTATACATGGGTGATGGTGTCATAGTTGTTGGTCTGACATCAGGGTATACATGGGTGATGGTGCCATAGTTGTTGGTCTGACCTCAGGGTATACATGGGTGATGGTGCCATAGTTGTTGGTCTGACCTCCAGGGTATACATGGGTGATGGTGTCGCAGTTGTTGGTCTGACCTCAGAGGTATACATGGTGATGGTGCCATAGTTGTTGACCTCAAGACATACATGGGTGATGGTGCCATGGTTGTTGGTCTGACCTCAGGGTATACATGGGTGATGAATTGCCACTAGTTGTTGGTCTGACCTCCAGGGTATACATGGGTGATGGTGCCATAGTTGTTGGTCTGACCTCAGGGGTATACATGGGTGATGGTGCCATAGTTGTTGGTCTGACCTCAGGGTATACATGGGTGATGGTGTCATAGTTGTTGGTCTGACCTCAGGGTATACATGGGTGATGGTGCCATAGTTGATGGTCTGACCTCAGGGTATACATGGGTGATGGTGTCATAGTTGTTGGTCTGACCTCAGGGTATACATGGGTGATGGTGTCATAGTTGTTGGTCTGACCTCAGGGTATACATGGGTGATGGTGTCATAGTTGATGGTCTGAAAAAAAATTTTTTTTTAGTTGTTTTATGGTTTATTGTTTTGTCCTTTTTTATCGTTTTATTTTTTTATTTTTTTTTATTTTCTATTTTTTTTTCGGTGCTTCGTGGACCCTTCCGCT
Organism: Homarus americanus; assembly: GCF_018991925.1. Lineage (NCBI taxonomy): Eukaryota > Metazoa > Arthropoda > Malacostraca > Decapoda > Nephropidae > Homarus > Homarus americanus. The sequence continues at coordinate 1,013 of NW_024715412.1, forward strand.
GTCCCTGACGGAAGGTACCATTCCACACCTTATCTTATTATTTTTAATTTTTTTAATTTTTTTTATTTGTTTTTATTTTTTTATTTTCTCTTTTTTTAATTAGTTATTAATTTATGATTCCTTTTCTTTTTTTTTCGGTACCTTTTATTTTATTTTTTTTTTTTTTTTTTTTTTTTTTTTTTTTTTTCGGTGTTTCGTGGACCATCACTATTACCATTCCACACTTATTTTTTATTTATCTTTATATTTTTTTATTTATTTTTTTTATTTTATTTATTTTATTTATTTTGTATTATTTTCTTTTTTAATTAATTATTAATTTATGATTCCTTTTTTTTCGGCTCCTTTTATTTTATTTATTTATTTTTTATTTATTTATTTTTTTTTTTATTTAATTATTTTTTTTTACTTTTTTATTTTATTTATTTTTTTTCCCGGTGTTTCGTGGACCCATCCGCTGTACCATTCCACACCTTATTTTATTATTTTTAATTTTTTTAATTTTTTTTATTTTTTTTGTTTTTATTTTCTCTTTTTTTAATTAGTTATTAATTTATGATTCCTTTTCTTTTTTTTTCGGTACCTTTTAATTTATTATTTTTTTTTCCGGTGCTTCTTGGACCCTTCCGCTGTCCCTAGCCGGAGAATTACCATTCCCTTATTTTTATTATTTTTAATTTTTTTATTTTTTATTTTTTTATTTTTTATTTCTTTTAATTAGTTTGCCCAATTTATGATTCCTTTTCTTTTTTTCGGTACCTTTTTTTTATCGTTTTATTTTTTTATTTTTTATTTTTTTTCTATTTTTTTTTCCGGTGTTTCGTGGACCCTTCCGCTGTCCCTGACGGAAGGTACCATTCCACACCATATTTTATTATTTTTAATTTTTTTATTTTTTTTATTTTTTTTTATTTTTTTAATTTCTCTTTTTTTAATTAGTTATTAATTTATGATTCCTTTTCTTTTTTTTTCGGTACTTTATTTTATTATTATTATTATTTTTTTTTACTTTTTTTTTTATTCTTATTTTTTTTCCGGTGTTTCGTGGACCCATCCGCTGTACCATTCCACACTTATTTTTTATTTATCTTTATATTTTTTTATTTATTTATTTATTTTATTTTATTTTTTTTATTTATTTTGTATTATTTTCTTTTTTAATTCATTATTAATTTATGATTCCTTTTTTTTCGGCTCCTTTTATTTTATTTATTTATTTTTATTTTTTTTTATTTTTTTTTTTATTTAATTATTTTTTTTTACTTTTTTATTTTATTTATTTTTTTTCCCGGTGTTTCGTGGACCCATCCGCTGTACCATTCCACACCTTATTTTATTATTTTTAATTTTTTTAATTTTTTTTATTTTTTTTGTTTTTATTTTCTCTTTTTTTAATTAGTTATTAATTTATGATTCCTTTTCTTTTTTTTTCGGTACCTTTTAATTTATTATTTTTTTTTCCGGTGCTTCTTGGACCCTTCCGCTGTCCCTGACGGAAGGTACCATTCCACACCTTATTTTATTATTTTTAATTTTTTTAATTTTTTTAATTTTTTTTATTTTTTTATTTTCTCTTTTTTTAATTAGTTATTAATTTATGATTCCTTTTCTTTTTTTTTCGGTACCTTTTATTTTATTATTTTTTTTTCCGGTGCTTCTTGGACCCTTCCGCTGTCCCTGACGGAAGGTACCATTCCACACCTTATTTTATTATTTTTAATTTTTTTAATTTTTTTTATTTTTTTTATTTTTTTATTTTCTCTTTTTTTAATTAGTTATTAATTTATGATTCCTTTTTTCGGTACCTTTTATTTTATTATTTTTTTTTTTTTATTTTTTTATTTTTTTTTTATTTTTTTATTCTTATTTTTTCCCGGTGTTTCGTGGACCCATCATATACCATTCCACACTTATTTTTTATTTATCTTTATATTTTTTTATTTATTTTTTTTATTTTATTTATTTTATTTATTTTGTATTATTTTCTTTTTTAATTAATTATTAATTTATGATTCCTTTTTTTTCGGCTCCTTTTATTTTATTTATTTATTTTTTATTTATTTATTTTTTTTTTTATTTAATTATTTTTTTTTACTTTTTTATTTTATTTATTTTTTTTCCCGGTGTTTCGTGGACCCATCCGCTGTACCATTCCACACCTTATTTTATTATTTTTAATTTTTTTAATTTTTTTTATTTTTTTTGTTTTTATTTTCTCTTTTTTTAATTAGTTATTAATTTATGATTCCTTTTCTTTTTTTTTCGGTACCTTTTAATTTATTATTTTTTTTTCCGGTGCTTCTTGGACCCTTCCGCTTCCATCCCCTGACGGAAAATTATTATTTTTAATTTTTTTATTTTTTTTATTTTTTTTTATTTTTTTATTTTCTCTTTTTTTAATTAGTTATTAATTTATGATTCCTTTTCTTTCTTTTTTCGGTACCTTTTATTTTATTATTTTTTATTTTTTTATTTATTTTTTTTTTATTTTATTTTTTTTTACTTTTTTATTTTATTCTTATTTTTTTCCGGTGTTTCGTGGACCCATCCGCTGTACCATTCCACACCTTATTTTATTATTTTTAATTTTTTTTATTTTTTTTATTTTTTTATTTTTTTATTTCTCTTTTTTAATTAGTTATTAATTTATGATTCCTTTTTTTTTTTTTCGGTACCTTTTTTTTTTTTTTTTTTTTTTTTTTTTTTTTTTTTTTTTTTTTTTTTTTTTTTTTTTTTTTTTTTTTTTTTTTTCCGGTGTTTCGTGGACCCATCCGCTGTACCATTCCACACCTTATTTTTTATTTATCTTTATATTTTTTTATTTATTTATTTATTGTATTTTATTTTTTTTCCGGTGCTTCTTGGACCCTTCCGCTGTCCCTGACGGAAGATACCATTCCACACCTTATTTTATTATTTTTAATTTTTTTTATTTATTTATTTATTTTATTTTTTTCTCTTTTTTTAATTAGTTATTAATTTGATTCCTTTTCTTTTTTTCGGTACCTTTTATTTTATATATTTTAATTTTTTTTTTTTTTTTTTTTTTTTTTTTTTTTTTTATTTATTTATTTTTTTTATTATTTTTTTTTATAGTTTTGTGTATTTGTGGGGGTGTTAGACAGCGACAACGAACAACAACAAACCTCAGCGACAACGAACAACAACAAACCTCAGCGACAACGAACAACAACAAACCTCAGCGACAACGAACAACAACAAACCTCAGCGACAACGAACAACAACGAACAACAACAACGAACAACAACGAACAACAACAACGAACAACAACGAACAACAACAACAACGAACAACAACAACAACGAACAACAACGAACAACAACAACAACGAACAACAACAACGAACAACAACTACCAACACCAACACCCTCAAGGTTTGACCCTTGCCTCGGGGAACATGACGGTGGGACAAGGCCGTCAGTCCACCACGAGGGGCGCTGCTGGTGAATGTTTCAGAACTTGTATTTATGTTTCGTAAACCAAGTATAAAGGTAAATGGCTGTTTACTAATAACAATGTGTGAACGTAATTTGTTATTTTTATTGTTTCACGTGAAGTATAGTTTTTTGTGTGTGGCGCAGACGGATGAATGAATGATGGTTTACGCTGACGTATAGTGAGAACCGTGGTGAACACCTGGACTGTTACCTCCTAAGATGACCCCAAACACAACGCTTCCGTGACGCCTGCTGGACCACCACTCCACGACCCCCTGATGGAAACACGATGATCCTTCCCATACTGGCAAGATATTATGTAAATAATGTTGATGATATGTTAAAGGAATATCCTTCCTTCCTTCCTTCCTTAGTAAGCCCCTTTATAATATTTATATATACTTGTGACACTTGCCAGATGCTTCTGGTGTTATTGTAAAGGGGTGTATTAGCCCCTTAGTTCTTATATGAATATCAGGGCAGTACATTGGGTTTATATAATCATATTATCCCCTGTAATTTTCCACTGGCTATGAGGTGACATGGTCACATCACGTGATGGGTAAGTTCCTTGAGGCGCGGCCCCTAAGACTCTTAAGATCAGCAATTAAAAACAAGCGGATTGTCACTCAACACCTCACACCAAACGGACGTATTTAGAAGAGCTATTTAATATAGCCTTCGTCCTCATCTTAACACTCATAGCTACAGTGACTAAGTTACGGTGATATACACTTGGAACTGTATATGAGATAGTTCCTCAATAAATAGATAACAGACAATTGTGTTTCGCTACTAAAACCCTATATAATTGACATGTTCCAGCCTCATTAACCCAGAAGGAATCAACGGTTAAAAGGCCAGTTCAGGGGTACCTAGTGACAGCACTAGGATCCCGCTTCCTCTATCAAGGAATAAATATTGAAATTGAATTGAATTGAAATTGTTACCTGTTATAGTACACAGTGCTTGGCTATATTGGTGTGTGTGTGTGTGTGTGTGTGTGTGTGTGTGTGTGTGTGTGGTCGGCTACTGTAAAATGTCTCCATTAACTATTGTGGACCTGATGTGTTTCACCAGTTGCCGCTGATAGTTTTCAAAGCCATAAGTTGATCAATGTTTTTATACACACTAACACAAGATAAAAAAAGGAGTCGCCCTACAAACGTAAATAAAAAGGTCCCGCGCTCTCGTCAGGCTCGACCGCTCTCACCCAAACCGAGACAGGCAATTGTCCACTGACCCACCACGTTTGATTATAATATGAATTAGCATTTATAATTATTTTTTTTATTTCATTATAATTGACCCCAAAACATATAGTGGTACTCAACTGTGTTTTATCAGCAAGTAGAAGAGAAGAATCAAGAGAAAGACTACATGGACTCCTCTTGGAGATATAATTACTTCATGAAAAAACTACTTTCATAATTAATGAAATCACAATTAATTTGAAATCTCATTAATCTCCTCAACCAAAATAGACAAAACTTAATTATCTATTATTGGTGGAGGGAAGGAGACAGGGGTGGTAGTGGTGGAGGGAGGGAGACAGGGGTGGTAGTGGTGGAGGGAGGGAGACAGGGGTGGTAGTGGTGGAGGGAGGGAGACAGGGGTGGTAGTGGTGGAGGGAGGGAGACAGGGGTGGTGAGTGGTGGAGGGGGAGACAGGGGTGAAGTGAGTGGTGGAGGAGGAGACAAGGGTGGTGGTGGTGGAGGGAGGGAGACTGAGGTTGGTGAGTGGTGGAGAGGAGACAGGGTGGTAGTGGTGGAGGGGGAGGGAGACAGGGGTGGTGAAGTGGTGGAGGGGGAGGAGACAGGGGTGGTAGTGGTCTGGAGGAGACCAGGAGGTTGGTAGTGGTGGAGGGAGGGAGACAGGGGTGGTAGTGGTGGAGGGAGGGAGACAGGGGTGGTAGTGGTGGAGGGAGGAAGACGAGGTTGGTAGTGGTGGAGGGAGGGAGACGAGGTTGGTAGTGGTGGAGGGAGGGAGACAGGGGTGGTAGTGGTGGAGGGAGGGAGACGAGGTTGGTAGTGGTGGAGGGAGGGAGACAGGGGTGGTAGTGGTGAAGGGAGGGGGGAGACAGGGTTGGTAGTGGTGGAGGGAGGGAGACAGGGGTGGTAGTGGTGGAGGGAGGGTTACAGGGGTGGTAGTGGTGGAGGGAGGGTTACAGGGGTGGTAGTGGTGAAGGGAGGGAGACAGGGGTGGTAGTGGTGGAGGGAGGGAGACGGGTGGTAGTGGTGGAGGGAGAGAATCGTAGCGGGTGTCCATTATGCTGCTCACGCCCACTACGTGTACAGTGTCAACACCATCGACAACATACCATTATGTTTTGTTTTCACATAGACCACTCAGCAATACACTTAATCCCCCAAAATTTTAAGGGCAGCTTCACACGAGCACCTTACCTGAACTGGTCACTTTTCAAACTGAGAAGCAAATCTGGGACTACAATTCCGGCCAGCTACGCCCAAAGCGGTCACGGGAGGCTAGACGAATTTCTGCATTACACAAATGTAGACTTTGAAGAGGGATCTCGGTGACCCTATTACTGTGACATCTACAGCTGTAATTTTGAGCTGTATGAAGTGATGGCAAGAAATAATGTGTTCGTTGACACGTCCATGGCTTGCTAGAAGGTGGAATACGAGTTTGTACTAACAAAATGTAAATATTGCTGTCAAATCATTACTAGCGCACAATTATTATGCATTCACAAATTATTTTACGTATAGTACAGACTCCCAAAAAGGTATCTTAACCCTCGGGGTCGTTGTGGTTCATGGTTTTGCGAGCAGTGTTCATCCACTAGTTTCGGAACGATTGGTACAGTCGACCACAGATATACACAATTACCTACAATGTGGTTTAAATTATCTTGTAATACTTTCATGTAGAGAACTACCATAATTTCAAAATGACCAGAAATTTTACTTTTATTCCTGCCGATATTTCATAAATAAAAGTTTTGTATATTTAAAAATACTGGTATGGGGAGCTGGAATGGCCACTATATCAAAGCATTTCGTCCAGATTTCAAATTGTAAAGAAAGAAAAAGTAATTATACTTTTTAGGGGGACTGTACCCTATATTTGGTGAAATAATCAAAAATTTTCATAAGGATATAAAAATACGACAAATAACCGTACCATTAATCTTATATATCAGCAGCTCTCCCTTGAACACGGGAGTGATGCTGATAACGGATTAGTGAAAACCAACATACCGGCGTTAAGAGAAACCAGCAATACTGGCTGGAATCTCCTGATCTATTGCCGGAGTTGCTTGCCTTTTTAAAACAAAATGCAGTTTAATGTGTTTGTGTGATGCCGCTCTGATGGTATTGTACTACACTACACAAACATCATACGAGTCTTTTAACGTATTCAATCAAAATAAGCCTCCTAAGGTAGCCTACATGGCTTGTTACAAACTCTTAAAGGAAGTTCATATATCGAATCCACAATCTGTTTTAAAGGACCTTGAAATAGTTGGGGAAAAATACAAAACTAATAAGTACAATATTGAAAGATAATAATCTCTTCATCAGATAATGCAAAGCTGCTGCTAATAATAATAATAATAATAATAATAATAATAATAATAATAATAATAATAATGGAAAAGAAGAAAAAGAATAAGAAAACGAAAAGTAGCAGTAATTAAAAAATCATTATCAATTAGAATTAATTGCCTCAATACCAACACAAAGTAAATTCATAAAAAACTGAGACGGGTATAACGGGCCAAGTATAAGGGGGCCAAGTTACAGCATAAGGGGTCCAAGTTACAGCATAAGGGGTCCAAGTTACAGTATAAAGGGGCCAAGTTACAGCACCAGATAAAGTATAAGGGAACCAAGTCATAGAAGCAGAAAAATAAAGTCACCGCTAGTTAAAAAAAATCCATCAGATTTATTACATTACGTTACGTTACTTAATATCTTGTAGTAATTAAGGAAGTGGGTAAAATAAAATCAAACTGGATATATTTACCCTAAGTGTCATTCCTATCTATCTTAAGGTTGTAGAGTCAGGGTCAAAGGGCCTGTCGCCTCCCATACTGTTCCACGAGCCCCGAGATTCAGAGTCGTGAGTCTGAAGCATTATTCGTCGACCAGAATAATGCATCAGTGTCTATTGCTTCGGATTCACGAGTCTGGATCTCGGAGTTTGTGAAGCAGCAGGAGAGGAGACAGGGCTTTTGATCGCGACTTTACTCTATTGAGGTCATATAATATACGAAAAGAGTATATCCAATAATTCTTTTAATCAGACTTGTGTATATATTTTATTAATGGTTTATATTAATTGTACTATACATAATTACACAGCCATTTAATTGCAATAGTTTTTGTTGACTGGTAAAAGATGTTTGATCTACACTAAATGGAAAGGAAGAAGTAGATGATAAAAAGCAAGATTAAGAAGAAAATAGAATGAAAGAAGGGCACGAAAGGGAGAAGAAGAAAGATCAGGAAGAAGATAGAATGAAATAATGACAAGAAGTAGAGAGAAAGAGAGATGAAACAGGAAATACAAAGAAAATAGACTAAAAGTAGCATCAAGAATAAAGAGATTAAAGGAAGGAACTACCAAGAATTAATGTGAGATAAGAGAAGTTCAAAAGCGAAAGAAATAAAGAAAAGTTAGAATATCCAAGAAATACAAACAAAACAAAGATAGGAGGAGGGAAGGATAAGAAGAATGAAATAAAAGTAACAGGAGAAGAATGAAGATGAATTAGTCAGCTTGAATGAAAGATCTAGAATTAATACGCCTGAGAAGAAAAAATAGCAATAAAGAAGCAAACCAAAGATAGCTGCGAAGAAGAAAAACACGAGAAGAAAGAAAAAAAGGTTAAGGCTCCTAGATAAGACAAAATAGGAGGAGAGAAATGAAGAAAATTTAAAATATAAGAAAAATAAGTAAAACTACCAAGAAAGACCCAGGAAAATAAAACAATATAAATACAAAAGAAAATAATGTAGATCCAATAAGAAAATAAATAAATAATAATAAAGAAAACCCAAGGAGCAAAAAGAAAAAAAAAATCCAGAGAAAAAGAAGAAAAAGGAAGCCAAAAGAAGGAAGAAAGAAAGATGAAAAACAACAAGAAGAAAACGCAACACGAGGATAAATTGTTTCCAGGCCAACTAACCTAAGGAAACCAACCAGAGAATCAAAATAGACCTGGATACTGGAGACTTAAAGCTCAGGGAAACCAACTGCTTTTATATCGCTTTCAACTTGTCTTTTCTTGAGAGTCACTTGATCGAATTCCAAGTCAGTAATGCTCTTTCAGGTAGTTGGTTAGTAATTTAATGAAGGAGGTGGTTCGTAGTAACAAATAATTAGATATTCCGTAGTTATTTAAAAAGATGATTAGGAGTAAGTTAAGAAGTTATGAGCCGTAGCCTTCAGGTAATTTTGTAGTAACCAGTAAGTGCTTCGTAGTAACCTGAGGGTACTGTAATATCAACAACCAAGACGTAGTTTTGTAGTTACTTGGATATATTTCTATAGTTACTTGGAATAATGTTTTAGCTAGTTTCTTATGGGGGAATATACGTATCTCGGCTATTGCTCCCTTCTTGCTGATCTATGACCCTTAATCTGGTGGCCAAGATCTCGTACTTCAGTCGGTAAAAGAGAGAAGATAATTTGTGTAATAGTATGTGTTGTTGATATTATATTCCAGAGTTTGTTGTTCTCTATTTCCATATTAAGTGATGTATATACTGTAATTATATAAGTGTAGGTTGCATCTCACTTACATTGCTTTAAATAAGTGTTAATGAGTGGTGTGTGTGTGTGTGTGTGTGTGTGTGTTTAGTTTACACGGTACAGGAATTATGCAAAACAGATGTTCACACCTAACTTTATAAACAATAGGCTCTGTCTTTTTTCCAGTTGTATTTTCATTCTTTCACCAAAAAAAAAATTGTCCCTTTAAGTGGCTAATGACCGTCGTCAGGCAACACAACTTAAGTGGATGTTTATAGTACCATTTTGGTCTTTATTCTCGCCAACTGTATGTATTCAAGGTGCGAGGAGAGGTAATTAGCAGTTAGTTGATGGCAGTAATTAAGGCAGAATGTAAGTAGTAGGAAATTCCTATAATTACTTGGATGCTGTCGACAGGAAGAGGAGGAGGAGGAGGAGGAGGAGGAGGAGAAGAGGGAGGAGGAGGAAAGTAGTGGTGGTGGTAGGGTATGAAGATAATGATAAAACCTCTTTACTCTTTTGATGTCCAAGAAGTAATGACAGGACAAACGTGAGTAACTGAGTGAGAGGATGAACTTTGTGAGCAGATAAATGGTAAAAATATTATCATGAGAAACGTGAACATAGATACAACTAGCAGAGGGTAATAACTGATGGTCAGTTGCCTCAAAGAATTTGTTTACCTATCTCTTGTGATGACGTTTACCTATAGTACATGTGGCATCGTCGCAATACTAGAGTAAACTTATGAATGAATCCGTAGTAGTCTTTTAACGATGGAGCTGATTGGTGGAAAAGATTACTAGACAATTTCACTTGCCAATAAGGCTAAATAGATGTTGGTATATAAACCCGATGTAAACAATACACACTTAGATGTTTCAAATAATGAATAATACCAATATGAGTCATTAGGCTTTAAAAATAAAACGTATACTTGATAATTTGTATAACTCATGATTATCATACAGCAGGACGCTTCTTCACACAGGGACACTGGCGCCTTGGTAAATCACACAATGGATCAAAGCAAACCTTCAGAATTCATAATATGTGGAGATTGATTCATGTCACAAACGTATTTTAATAATAAAAAGTAATGCTACAGCGAAAGGAATAATATATTATAGAAATATGAATAAAAGGATATACGGGTCAGGGGAGACTTAACATAGTCATGAGTTCAGTTGGGTCAGCCTCCCCACACCGGTAGACCCCCCCCCCCACTCACACAAACTTCATAAAATGTCTTACCTGTTGGTTGTCTCATAGGTGATAGGTTTCGTGGGAATTAAATTATTTGTTTCCATCAATTTCAAGTGTTGTAAAATCATGACTAAGAACGTTTATGAATCTGTTATCACTGTAAATCTGGTAATTGGTTTAAATAATTGACAAAAGTCTACATAAATCATGTCCTAATATTTGTAAGCCCACTCTTTAAATCAGTACACAGATGTTCTATTACCGTTGATATCTAATAATCCTTTATAATTATCTTATGTGTACATATTTACTTTTATTATACAGTCTAAGATAAATTAAATATCAATAAACAATAATTAATGATTTAACCTCTTAGGAGGCAGAGACCTTTTTAAACTAAGTAAAAACGTTTGGCGTTAACCAGTATAAACCGTCTAAAGCTTAAGTGTAAAAACACGTGAGAAGGAAGTGATAAATTAAGCTTCGTTGCCGTTTATTTAGATAATTCGGGTAATGCAAGTTAAATAATTAATATATGCAAATAGCCCACAGTTTATAAATACTACAGTCTGCATGTTGACAGAGGCTAGTACAATAGATCGTATCTGTGTGTTGATGTTTAAAGGTGTAGTGATGTGTGGGGAGTGATGTATAGGGATGTGGGGGTGTTGGTTGGTGATGTGTAGGGGTGTGGGGAAGTGATGTATAGGGATGTGGGGGTGTTGGTTGGTGATGTGTAGGGGTGTGGGGAAGTGATGTATAGGGATGTGGGGGTGTTGGTTGGTGATGTGTAGGGGTTTGAAGAAGTGATGTATAGGGATGTGGGGGTGTTGGTTGGTGATGTGTAGGGGTGTGGGGAAGTGATGTATAGGGATGTGGGTGTTGGTTGGTGATGTGTGGGGTGTGGGGAGTGATGTATAGGGATGTGGGGGTGGTTGGTGATGTGTAGGGGTGTGGGGAAGTGATGTATAGGGATGTGGGGGTGTTGGTTGGTGATGTGTGGGGTGTGGGGAAGTGATGTATAGGGATGTGGGGTGTTGGTTGGTGATGTGTAGGGAATTGAGGAAGTGATGTATATGGGGATGTGGGGGTGTTGGTTGGTGATGTGTGTAGGGGTGTGGGAAGTGATGTATAGGGATGTGGGGGTGTTGGTTGGTGATGTGTAAAGGGTGTGGGGAAGTGATGTATAGGGATGTGAGGGACGTTGGTTTGGTGATGTGCTTAGAAGTGATGTATAGGGATGTGGGGACGTTGGTTGGTGATGTGTGGGGAAGTGATGTATAGGGATGTGGGGACGTTGGTTGGTGATGTGTGGGGAAGTGATGTATAGGGATGTGAGAACGTTGGTTGGTGATGTGTGGGGAAGTGATGTATAGGGATGTGGGAACGTTGGTTGGTGATGTGTAGGGGGGTGTGGGGAAGTGATGTATAGGGATGTGGGGGTGTTGGTTGGTGATGTGTGGGGGTGTGGGGAAGTGATGTATAGGGGTGTGGGGGTGTTGGTTTGGTGATGTGTAGTGATGTGTGGGGAGTGATGTATAGGGATGTGGGGGTGTTGGTTGGTGATGTGTAGGGGTGTGGGGAAGTGATGTATAGGGATGTGGGGGTGTTGGTTGGTGATGTGTAGGGGTGTGGGGAAGTGATGTATAGGGATGTGGGGGTGTTGGTTGGTGATGTGTAGGGGTTTGAAGAAGTGATGTATAGGGATGTGGGGGTGTTGGTTGGTGATGTGTAGGGGTGTGGGGAAGTGATGTATAGGGATGTGGGGGTGTTGGTTGGTGATGTGTAGGGGTGTGGGGAAGTGATGTATAGGGATGTGGGGGTGTTGGTTGGTGATGTGTAGGGGTGTGGGGAAGTGATGTATAGGGATGTGAGAACGTTGGTTGGTGACGTGTGGGGAAGTAATGTATAGGGATGTGGGAACGTTGGTTGGTATGTGAAGTGATGTATAGGATGACGTGGGGTGATGTGTAGGGGTGTGGGGAAGTGATGTATAGGGATGTGGGGGTGTTGGTTGGTGATGTGTAGGGGTGTGGGGAAGTGATGTATAGGGATGTGGGGTGTTGGTTGGTGATGTGTAGGGGTGTGGGGAAGTGATGTATAGGGATGTTGGAACGTTGGTTGGTAGGGGAGGTGTGAGGAGGGTGTATGAGGACGAGGGCCAGGAAGGACGTGTTGTTGAGGGTGAAGTAACTTGTGTGGAGTGACGAGGATAAACAAGATGGGGGTTTGGACCCTTGTTACGACAGTGAGCGTAAATTAATAACAATAAAGTGAAAGGAGAAGTTGTGATTTCTTTAATTATGAAAGTAGTTTTTTCATGAAGTAATTATATCTCCAAGAGGAGTCCATGTTGTCTTTCTCTTGATTCTTCTCTTCTACTTGCTGATAAAACACAGTTGAGTACCAGTATATGTTTTGGGGTCAATTATAATGAAATAAAAAATAATTATAAATGCTAATACATATTATAATCAAACGTGGTGGGTCAGTGGGCAATTGCCTGTCTCGGTTTGGGTGAGAGCGGTCGAGCCTGACGAGAGCGCGGGACCTTTTTATTTACGTTTGTAGGGCGACTCCTTTTTTATCTTGTGTTAGCGTGTATAAAAACATTGATCAACTTATGGCTTTGAAAACTATCAGCGGCAACTGGTGAAACACATCAAGTCCACGATATTTAATGGAGACATTTTACAGGAGCCGACCACACACACACACACACACATACACACACACACACACACACACACACACACACACACACACACACCAATATAGCCAAGCACTGTGTACTATAACAAGTAACAATTTCAATTCAATTCAATTTCAATATTTATTCCTTGATAGAGGAAGCGGGATCCTAGTGCTGTCACTAGGTAACCCTGAACTGGCCTTTTAACCGTTGATTCCCTCTGGGTTAATGAGGCTGGAACATGTCAATTATATAGGGTTTTAGTAGCGAAACACAATTGTCTGTTATCTATTTATTGAGAAACTATCTCATATACAGTTCCAAGTGTATATCACCGTAACTTAGTCACTGTAGCTATGAGTGTTAAGATGAGGACGAAGGCTATATTAAATAGCTCTTCTAAATACGTCCGTTTGGTGTGAGGTGTTGAGTGACAATCCGCTTGTTTTTAATTGCTGATCTTAAGAGTCTTAGGGCCGCGCCTCAAGGAACTTACCCATCACGTGATGTGACCATGTCACCTCATAGCCAGTGGAAAATTACAGGGGATAATATGATTATATAAACCCAATGTACTGCCCTGATATTCATATAAGAACTAAGGGGCTAATACACCCCTTTACAATAACACCAGAAGCATCTGGCAAGTGTCACAAGTATATATAAATATTATAAAGGGGCTTACTAAGGAAGGAAGGAGTGAAGGATATTCCTTTAACATATCATCAACATTATTTACATAATATCTGGCCAGTATGGGAAGGATCATCGTGTCTCCATCAGGGGGTCGTGGAGTGGTGGTCCAGCAGGCGTCACGGAAGCGTTGTGTTTGGGGACATCTTAGGAGGTAACAGTCCAGGTGTTCACCACGGTTCTCACTATACGTCAGTGTAAACCATCATTCATTC
>NW_024715413.1:0-9940 GCF_018991925.1 Homarus americanus
ATAGATTATCATAGAAAACGGTAAATTTGTATCATAAAAAATGGGAAATATCTACTTTCCGGGAAAGTTGGTTATCTATTTCCCCGAAAAGTAGATAGATTTTCTAATTTTCGGGAAAGTAGATTATCGACTTTTTGGGAAAGTAGATTTTCGTATTTTCTGGGAAATATTACCTAATTTTGGGAAGTAGATTATCATAGAAAACGGGAAATTTGTATCATAAAAAATGGGAAATATCTACTTTCCGGGAAAGTAGGTTAGATAACCAAATTTCCCGAAAATAGATTATCATAGAAAACGAGAAATTTGTATCATAAAAAATGGGAAATATCTACTTTCCGGGAAAGTTGGTTATCTACTTCCCCGAAGAGTAGATAGATTTTCTAATTTTCGGGAAAGTAGATTATGGACTTTTTGGGAAAGTAGATTTTCGTATTTTCGGGGAAATATTACCTAATTTTGGGAAGTAGATTATCATAGAAAACGGGAAATTTGTATCATAAAAAATGGGAAATATCTACTTTCCGGGAAAGTTGGTTAGATAACTAAATTTGCCGAAAATAGATTATCATAGAAAACGGGAAATTTGTATCATAAAAAATGGGAAATATCTGCTTTCCGCGAAAGTTTCTTAGATAACCAACTTTCCCGAAAATAGATTATCATAGAAAACGAGAAATTTGTATCATAAAAAATGGGAAATATCGACTTTCCGGGAAAGTTGGTTATCTACTTCCCCGAAAAGTAGATAGATTTTCGAATTTTCGGGAAAGTAGATTATCGACTTTTTGGAAAAGTAGATTTTCGTATTTTCGAGGAAATATTACCTAATTTTGGGAAGTAGATTATCATAGAAAACGGGAAATTTGTATCATAAAAAATGGGAAATATCTACTTTCCGGGAAAGTTGGTTAGATAACCAAATTTCCCGAAAATAGATTATCATAGAAAACGGGAAATTTGTTTCATAAAAAATGGGAAATATCTACTTTCCGCGAAAGTTTCTTAGATAACCCACTTTCCCGAAAATAGATTATCATAGAAAACGGGAAATTTGTATCATGAAAAATGGGAAATATCGACTTTCCGGGAAAGTTGGTTAGATAACCAGCTTTCCCGAAAATAGATTATCATAGAAAACGAGAAATTTGTATCATAAAAAATGGGAAATATCTACTTTCCGGGAAAGTTGGTTATCTATTTCCCCGAAAAGTAGATAGATTTTCTAATTTTCGGGAAAAGTAGATTATCGACTTTTTGGGAAAGTAGATTTTCTGACCTCGGAAATACCTAATTTTGGGAAGTAGATTATCATAGAAACAGGAAATTTGTATCATAAAAATGGGAAATATCTACTTTCCGGGAAAGTAGGTTAAGATGTAAATTTGCCGAAAATAGATTATCATAGAAAACGGGAAATTTGTATCATAAAAAATGGGAAATATCTGCTTTCCGCGAAAGTTTCTTAGATAACCAACTTTCCCGAAAATAGATTATCATAGAAAACGAGAAATTTGTATCATAAAAAATGGGAAATATCTACTTTCCGGGAAAGTTGGTTATCTACTTCCCCGAAAAGTAGATAGATTTTCTAATTTTCGGGAAAGTAGATTATGGACTTTTTGGGAAAGTAGATTTTCGTATTTTCGGGGAAATATTACCTAATTTTGGGAAGTAGATTATCATAGAAAACGGGAAATTTGTATCATAAAAAATGGGAAATATCTACTTTCCGGGAAAGTTGGTTAGATAACTAAATTTGCCGAAAATAGATTATCATAGAAAACGGGAAATTTGTATCATAAAAAATGGGAAATATCTGCTTTCCGGGAAAGTTGGTTAGATAACTAAATTTGCCGAAAATAGATTATCATAGAAAACGGGAAATTTGTATCATAAAAAATGGGAAATATCTGCTTTCCGCGAAAGTTTCTTAGATAACCAACTTTCCCGAAAATAGATTATCATAGAAAACGAGAAATTTGTATCATAAAAAATAGGAAATATCTACTTTCCGGGAAAGTTGGTTATCTACTTCCCCGAAAAGTAGATAGATTTTCTAATTTTCGGGAAAGTAGATTATCGACTTTTTGGGAAAGTAGATTTTCGTATTTTCGGGGAAATATTACCTAATTTTGGGAAGTAGATTATCATAGAAAACGGGAAATTTGTATCATAAAAAATGGGAAATATCTACTTTCCAGGAAAGTTGGTTAGATAACCAAATTTGCCGAAAATAGATTATCATAAAAAACGGGAAATTTGTATCATAAAAAATGGGAAATATCTACTTTCCGCGAAAGTTTCTTAGATAACCAACTTTCCCGAAAATAGATTATCATAGAAAACGGGAAATTTGTATCATAAAAAATGGGAAATATCTACTTTCCGCGAAAGTTTCTTAGATAACCAACTTTCCCGAAAATAGATTATCATAGAAAACGGGAAATTTGTATCATAAAAAATTGGAAATATCTACTTTCCGGGAAAGTTGGTTATCTACTTCCCCGAAAAGTAGATAGATTTTCTAATTTTCGGGAAAGTTGATTATCGACTTTTTGGGAAAGTAGATTTTCGTATTTTCGGGGAAATATTACCTAATTTTGGGAAGTAGATTATCATAGAAAACGGGAAATTTGTATCATAAAAAATGGGAAATATCTACTTTCCGGGAAAGTTGGTTAGATAAACAAATTTGCCGAAAATAGATTATCATAGAAAACGGGAAATTTGTATCATAAAAAATGGGAAATATCTTTCGCGAGTTTTTCTTAGATAACCAACTTTCCGAAAATAGATTATCATAGAAACGAAATTTGTATCATAAAAAATAAAATATCTACTTTCCGGAAAGTTGGTTATCCACTTCCCCGAAAAGTAGATAGTTTTCTGACCCCTTTCGGGAAAAGTAGATTATGGACTTTTGGGAAAGTAGATTTTCACCGTATTTTCAGGGAAATAATACCTAATTTTGGGAAGTAGATTATCATAAACGGGAAATTTGTATCGCAAAAATGAAATATCTACTTTCCGGGAAAGTTGGTTAGATAACTAAATTTGCCGAAAATAGATTATCATAGAAAACGGGAAATTTGTATCATAAAAAATGGAAAATATCTGCTTTCCGCGAAAGTTTCTTAGATAACCAACTTTCCCGAAAATAGATTATCATAGAAAACGAGAAATTTGTATCATAAAAAATGGGAAATATCGACTTTCCGGGAAAGTTGGTTATCTACTTCCCCGAAAAGTAGATAGATTTTCTAATTTTCGGGAAAGTAGATTATTGACTTTTTGGGAAAGTAGATTTTCGTATTTTCGGGGAAATATTACCTAATTTTGGGAAGTAGATTATCATAGAAAACGGGAAATTTTTATCATAAAAAATGGGAAATATCTACTTTCCGGGAAAGTTGGTTTGATAACCAAATTTGCCGAAAATAGATTATCATAGAAAACGGGAAATTTGTATCATAAAAAATGGGAAATATCTACTTTCCGCGAAAGTTTCTTAGATAACCAACTTTCCCGAAAATATATTATCATAGAAAACGAGAAATTTGTATCATAAAAAATGGGAAATATCTACTTTCCGGGAAAGTTGGTTATCTATTTCCCCGAAAAGTAGATAGATTTTCTAATTTTCGGGAAAGTAGATTATCGACTTTTTGGGAAAGTAGATTTTCGTATTTTCTGGGAAATATTACCTAATTTTGGGAAGTAGATTATCATAGAAAACGGGAAATTTGTATCATAAAAAATGGGAAATATCTGCTTTCGGGAAAGTAGGTTAGATAGCCAAATTGCGAAAATAGATTATCATAGAAAACGGGAAATTTGTATCACTTAAAAATGGAAATATCTACTTTCCGCGAAAGTTTCTTAGATAACCAACTTTCGAAAATAGTTATCAAGAAAACGGGAAATTTGTATCATTAAAAATGGGAAATATCTACTTTCCGGGAAAGTTGGTTATCTACTTTCCAGAAAAGTAGATAGATTTTCTAGTTTTCGTGAAAGTAGATTACGCACTTTTTGGGGAAGTAGATTTTCATAATTTTGTGGGAAATATTACCTAATTTTGCGAAGTAGATTATCATAGAAAACGGGAAATTTGTATCATAAAAAATGGGAAATATCTACTTTCCGGGAAAAGTTGGTTGAATAACCAATTGCCGAAAATAGATTATCATAGAAAACAGGAAATTTGTGTCATAAAAAATGGGAAATATCTACTTTCGCGAAAGTTTCTTAGATAACCAACTTTCCCGAAAATAGATTATCGCAAAACAGGAAATTTGTATCTCATAAAAATACGAAATATCGACTTTCCGGGAAAGTTGGTTAGATAATAACTTTCGAAAATGAAATATCATGAAAACGAAATTTGTATCATAAAAATGGGAAATATCTACTTTCCGGGAAAGTTGGTTATCTACTTCCCCGAAAAGTAGATAGATTATCTAATTTTCGGGAAAGTAGATTATCGACTTTTTGGGAAAGTAGATTTTCGTATTTTCGGGGAAATATTACCTAATTTTGGGAAGTAGATTATCATAGAAAACGGGAAATTTGTATCATAAAAAATGGGAAATATCTACTTTCTTTCGTATTTTCGGGGAAATTTTACCTAATTTTGGGAAGTAGATTATCATAGAAAACGGGAAATTTGTATCATAAAAAATGGGAAATATCTACTTTCCGGGAAAGTTGGTTATCTACTTTTCCGAAAGGTATATATATTTTCTACTTTTCGGGAAAGTAGATTATCGACTTTTCGGGGGAATAGATTTTCGAATTTTGAGGGAAATATTACCTAATTTTACGAAGTAGATTATCATAGAAAACAGGAAATTTGTATCATAAAAAATGGGAAATATCTACTTTCCGGGAAAGTTGGTTAGATAACCAACTTTCCCGCAAATAGAATATCATGGAAAACAGGAAATTTGTATCATAAAAAATGGGAAATATCTACTTTCCGGGAAAGTTGGTTAGATAACCAAATTTGCCGAAAATAGATTATCATAGAAAACGGGAAATTTGTATCATAAAAAATGGGAAATATCGACTTTCCGCGAAAGTTTCTTAGATAACCAACTTTCCCGAAAATAGATTATCATAGAAAACGTGAAATTTGTATCATAAAAAATGGGAAATATCGACACCACGGGTCATGGGGTTGAAACGGTTCCCGGCCCTCACACCCCGGGTCATGGTGGTGGAGGGGTGCCCGTCCCTCACACCCAGGGTCATGGCACTCCAGGGGTGCCTGGACCTCACACCCCGATTCATGGCACTGAAAAGGTCCCCGACCCTCAAACCCCGGGTCATGGTGTCTGAGGGGTGCCCGGCCCTCACACCCCGGGTCATGTCACTAAAGGGGTGCCCGGCCCTCACACCCCGGGTCATGTCATTGAAGGGGTGCCCGGCCCGGCCCTCACACCCCGGGTCATGGCACTGAAGTGGTTCCCGGCCCTCACACCCCGGGTCATGGTGGTGGAGGGGTGCCCGTCCCTCACACCCAGGGTCATTGCACTGCAGGGGTGCCTGGCCCTCACACCCCGGGTTATGGTGCTGATGGGGTGGCCGGCCCTCACACCCCGGTTCTTGGCACTGAAATCGAGCCCGGCCCTAACACCCTGGATCATGGTGCTGAAGGGGTGCCCGGCCCTCACACCCCGGGTCATGGCACTGAAGGTGTGCCCGAATTTCACACCCCGGGTCATGGTGCTGGAGGTGTGCCCGAACCTCACACCCCGGGTCATGTCACTGAAAGGGTGTCCGGCCTTCAAACCCCGGGTCATGTCATTGAAGGGGTGCCCGGCCCTCACACCCCGGGTCATGGCACTGAAGTGGTTCCCGGCCCTCACACCCCAGGTCATGGTGCTGGAGGGGTGCCCGACCCTCACACCCCGATTCATTTCACTGAAGTGGTGCCGGACCCTCACACCCCGGGTCATGTGAAGGGGTGCCCGGCCCACACACCAGTTCACAGCACTGTAGGGGTGCCCGGACCTCACACCCCGTTTCATGGCACTGAAAGGGTGCCGGGCCCCTCACACCCCGGTTCATGACACTGAAGGGGTGCCCGGCCCTCACACCCCGGGTCATGGCACTGATAGGGTGCACAGCCCTCACACCCCAGGTCATGGACCTAAAGGGGTG
This sequence comes from Homarus americanus, assembly GCF_018991925.1. Lineage (NCBI taxonomy): Eukaryota > Metazoa > Arthropoda > Malacostraca > Decapoda > Nephropidae > Homarus > Homarus americanus. The sequence goes on from NW_024715413.1 coordinate 6,169, forward strand.
CCCAGCCCTCACACCACGGGTCATGGGGTTGAAACGGTTCCCGGCCCTCACACTCCGGGTCATGGTGGTGGAGGGGTGCCCATCCCTAACACCCAGGGTCATGGCACTGCAGGGGTGCCTGGCCCTCACACCCCAGGTCATGGTGCTGAAGGGATGCTCGGCTTTCACACCCCGATTCATGGCACTGAAAAGGTCCCCGACCCTCAAAACCCAGGTCATGGTGTCTGAGGGGTGCCCGGCCCTCACACCCCGGGTCATGTCACTAAAGGGGTGCCCGGCCCTCACACCCAGGGTCATGGGGTTACAGGTTCCCAGCCCTCCTCCCCAGGTTATGGAGCTGATGGGGTGCCCGGCCCTCACACCCCGATTCTTGGTACTGAAATCGAGCCCGGTACTAACACCCTGGATCATGGTGCTGAAGGGGTGCCCGGCCCTCACACCCCGGGTCATGGCACTGAAGGTGTGCCCGACCCTCACACCCCGGGTCATGGTGCTGGAGGTGTGCCCGAACCTCACACCCCGGTTATGTCACTGAAAGGGTGTCCGGCCCTCAAACCCCGGGTCATGTCACTGAAGGGGTGCCCGGCCCTCACACCCCGGGTCATGGCACTGAAGGGGTTCCCGGACCTCACACCCCGGGTCATGGTGGTGGAGGGGTGCCCGACCCTCACACCCCGGGTCATGTCACTGAAAGGGTGCCCGGCCCTCATCCCGGGTGATGTCAATGAAGGGGTGCCCAGCTCTCACACCCCCGGTGATTTCACAAAAGGGGTACCTGGCCCTCACACCCCGGGTCATGGTACTGAAGGGGTGCCCCGCCCTCACACCCTGGGTCATGGTGCTAATGGGGTGGCTGGCCCTTACACCCCGGGTCATGTGAATGGGTGCCCGGCCCTCACACCCCGGTTCATAACACTGTAGGGGTGCCCTGCCCCCAAACCCTGGCTCATGTCACTTATGGGGTGCCAGGCGCTCACACCCCGGGTCATGGTGCTGGAGGGGTGCCCGGCCCTGACACCCCGAGTCAAGTGAAGGGGTGCCCGGACCTCACACCCTTTTTCAAAGCACTGTATGGATGGCCGGCACTCACCCCACGTTTCATGGCATTTAAGGGTGCCCATCCCTCACAACCAGGTTAATGACACTGAAAGGTTGCCCGGCCATCACACCCCAGGTCATGTCACTGAAGGGGTGCCCGGCCCTCACACCCCGGGTCATGGCACTGAAGGGGAGCCCGGCCGTCACACCCCGGTTCATGACACTGAAGGGGTGCCCGGCCCTCACACTCCGGGTCATGGCACTGAAGGGGTGCCTGGCCCTCACACCCCGGGTCATGGTGCTGGAGGGGTGCCCTGACCTTACACCCCGGGTCATGTCACTGAAAGGGTGCCCGGCCCTCACACTCCGGGTCATGGCACTGAAGGGGTGCCTGGCCCTCACACCCCAAGTCATGGTGCTCGAGGGGTGCCCGGCCTTGACACTCCGGGTCATGTGAAGGGGTGCCCGGCCCTCTCACCCAGGTTCATGACACTGAATGGGTATCCGGCCCTCACACCCCGGGTCATGTCACTGAAGGGGTGCCCGGCCCTCACACTCCGGGTCATGGCACTGAAGGGGAGCCCGGCCCTCACACCCCGTGTTATGGCACTGAATGGGTGCCCGGCCCTCACACTCCGGGTCATGGTGCTGAGGGGGTTCCCGGCCCTCACACCCCTGGTCAAATCACTGATGGGGTGCCCAGCTCTCACACTCCGGGTCACGGCACTGAAGGGGTGCCTGGCCCTCACACCCCGGGTCATGGTGCTGAAGGGGTGCCCGGCCCTCACACCCCGATTCATTTCACTGAAGGGGTGCCCGACCCTCACACCCCGGTTCGCAGCACTGTAGGGGTGCCCGGCCCTCACACCCTGTTTCATGGAACTGAAAGGGTCCCCGGCCCTCACACCACGATTCATGACACTGAAGGGGTGCCCGGCCGTCACACCCCGGGCCATTTCACTGAAGGGGTGTCCGGCCCTCACACCCCGGGCCATGGTGCTGGATTGGTGCCCGGCCCTCACACCCCGGGTCATAGTGCTGGGGTGCCCGGCCCTCACACCCCGTTTCATGGCACTGAAAGGGTGCCCGGCCTTCACACCCCAATTCGTGACAATGAAGGGGAGCCCTCCCCTCACACCGCGGGTCATGAACCTAACGTGGTTGCCCGGCCCTGACACCCCTGTTCATGTCACTGAAGGTGCCCCAGCCCTCACATCCGGGTCATAGCAATGATGGGAGCCCGGCCCTCACCCCCAGGTCACTTGGCTCTGAAGGGGTGCCCGGCCCTCCACACCCAGGTCTCATGGTGCTGGAGGGGTGCCCTGCCCTCACACCCCGGTTCATGTCACTAAAGGGGTGCACGGCCCTCACACTCCGGGTCATGTCACTGAAGGGCTGCCCGGCCCTCACACCCCGATTCATGGCACTGATGAGGTGCCCGGCCCTCACACCCCTGGCCATGGCACTGAAGGTTTGCCCGGCTCTCACACCCCTGGTCATGTACCTAAAGTGGTGCCCGACCCTCACACACCGTTTCATGGCACTGGAAGGGGGCCCGGCCCTCACACCCCGGGCCATGGTGCTGGAGGGGTGCCCTGCCCTCACACCACGGGTCATGGTGCTGGAGGGGTGCCCTGCCCTCACACCCCGGGTCATGTCACTGAAAGGGTGCCCAGCCCTCACACTCCGGATCATGGCACTGAAGGGGTTCCTGGCCCTCACAGCCCGGGTCATGGTGCTGGAGGGGTGCCCAGCCCTGATAACCCGGGTCATGTGAAGGGGTGCCCGACCCTCACACCCTGGTTTAAAGCACTGTATGGGTGGCCGGCACTCACACCACCGTTTCATGGCACTTATGGGGTGCCCGGCCCTCACACCGAAGTTCATGACACTGGAAGGGTGCCCAGCCCTCACACCCCTGTTCATGTCACTGAAGGGGTGCCCGGCCCTCACACCCAGGGTCATGGCACTGAAGGGGAGCCCGGCCCTCACACCCCGGGTCATGGCTCTGAAGGGGTGCCCGGCCCTCACACCCTGGGTCATGGTGCTGAAGGGGTGCCTGTCCCTCACACCCCGGGTCATGTCATTAAAGGGGTGCCCGGCCCTCACACCCCGGGTCATGTCACTGAAGGGGTGCCCGGCCCTGACACCCCGGGTTATGGCACTGATGAGGTGCCCGGCACTCACACCCCTGGCCATGGCACTGAAGGGGTGCCCGGCCCTCACACACCTGGCCATGGCACTGGAAGGGTGCCCGGCCCTCACACCCCAGGGCATGGTGCTGGAGGGGTGCCCTGCCCTCACACCCCGGGTCATGGCACTGATGAGGTGCCCGGCCCTCACACCCCTGGCCATGGCACTGGAAGGGTGCCCGGCTCTCACACCCCAGGCCATGGTGCTGGAGGGGTGCCCTGCCCTCACACCCAGGTTCATGACACTGAAAGGGTGCCCGGCCCTCACACCCAGGTTCATGACACTGAAAGGGTGCACGGCCCTCACACCCCGGGTCATAGCACTGAAGGGGTGCCCGGCCGTCATACCCCGGGTCATGGTGCTCGAGGGGTGCCCGGCCCTCACACCCCGAATCATGGCACTGAAATCGAGCCTGGCCCTCACAACCCGGGTCATAGTGCTGAAGGGGTGCCCGGCCCTCACACCCCGATTCATGGCACTGAAGGGGTGCCCGGCCCTCACACCCCGGGTCATTTGAAGGGGTGCTCGGCCCTCACACCCC
>NW_024715414.1:0-36234 GCF_018991925.1 Homarus americanus
GCCTTGAGTTGCCAGCTGTCTCCAGCAGTGTTCGAAGAATCTTGAACTTGACTGTACACGTATAGCTCGAATCACAGATCTTGAATCTTCTCTTTATGATCTCATCTGGCTTAAAATATCACTATCAAATTTGACCATTTTCCTTTGTTTCCTATACTTTTCTCCTAACTCTACCAACTATTTAGAACTCTTTGACTTTCTCACTTCTTGCCATGAGTCGTTGCTATCCACACACCCCAACACCGAGATCCTCTACCTAGGAGATTTCATTGTACAGTACATTCACAATCCAAAGTTTCGACACCCCCCCTGGCTGGGTGTTCGCTGAGGCCAGGGTTGAGGTAAGGCTGGGTGATCTGATTCAGACTAGTTCAGCAATGTGGTAAAGAGGCACTCCGATGGTGAGGTTCACATTCCACCACCACAACACTCCGAGACTCATAGCACACGAGCACAGGAAGAAACGTCTTACGAACTTTGAAATGGCATGAACTTGCCTTGTTTCCTGTCTACTGCTGCTTTCAGTTTTTAAATTTCACTTCATAATGTCTCGGATTATGAGAGTTATGGCACAGAGGTCACCAATATTACAACTAGTTATGCATATGATTATTATTTTTTTCACCTGATGCTCGTGTGCTGTAAGTCTCGGAGTGTTGTGGTGATTGAATGTCTGCGGGTTACTTATTAGTGCAGCATTCCGAAAGCGCTCTCTGAGCCGCAATTAATTTTTTAAACCAAATTTTATCGGGTTACCATTTAGTAATCCGACAATATTATTGGAAAGTTCGGGATAAGTCCTCGGGTGTGGGTAGGCACCCGAAAGACTTATCTCGAGTGTTGAAACTATTTATATATGAATAGAAAAGGTCTCTGAAATACAATATATGTAAATTAAAATGAGATAATAGAGAAAACACATATTTAAATGTCCTAATAACCGGTTCCAACGGAAATGCATATATTTTTAAGAGACCGCCATGTACCCCGTAATGTTTTACCTTTAACCCAAAATATTTTTCGTCTCCCCAAGTGCGCTTCTCCAATTTTATCAAGCATTGCATTCTTACAATCATCCTCTTACAGCTTCAAGTATGGTAAGTAATGCACTTTTGTTTGTGATAGATATAATGTCATTTCCAATGAGCCAATATATTATATAGGAAAGATCTAAGATGAGCCAAATGTAGGAGGATTATTGCTGTGGTAATAGTTTACAACAGTGTCACCTGTGACCCACGCTGATTGGAAAAAATTTCTTCTCATATATATCACTGTTTGGGTTGTTGTACCGGTTGTGTTTAGGTACTAAAAGTACCAATGTTTGTAAGTGTCGCGATCCCACTACCCTTTATACTTGGGGAGTGAATCCTACCCTAATAGGGTGTCATACGGAGGCGAATTTTTTTTTTTTATTTATATTGTACTATGTGCTCTTGTGAGAGAATCATGATATCTTTCAGATTAAAAGTTTTCATTTTTTATATAGGTAAATTTATCTCTGAAATCTGTATAGTAAATTCAGTAGCTCCCAATTCTTACCAACACCACTAAATAGCTTATTTAAAGTAAAAGTAAATGTATCAGGTTAATTTATTAGGATGAAAACCATCCCAAATAGTGAAACGCAGAATGATCTTGATTTTGAATATTTATATATAATTTATAATATTCCTTAGAAACAAAATCATCAAATACAAAACCGGTTTTACTTACTACTTGACCCGGTGTTGCTGCACACCATAAACATGTCTTCTTGCTTTGCTTCTACTCATCACCTCCCTGCATGACTGCACTGAGCTCGATATAGCCTTCCTCTCCTCTCTGAAGCTGTACATATTCTGCTCACACTTGCCGTACACAATGCCTCACTCTCAGGTTAAAGGGATGATGCATGGGTCAGGTGAAAGCTCTGACTTCATCATTGCAGGCAGGCCTTCTGTGCTCTGCCAAGCCTGACTATCCAGATCTTACAGACTGTGAGGGTCTGGCACCCAGGATTCTTGAGCCTCCTGAATTCACCAACTGGATTCTGCCCATGCCCCAAGATCCTCTCTATAAGTCACATATCCCAGACTTTTACACTTTCTCCTCCTCATCCTTGTCATAGAGCATTGTCTGCGAGAACTGCCTCCTCGGGATGAGCACACCAGGAAGACTCTCAGTCTGCTCCTGGGCCAATCTGGAACAACCTTCTTGGTTGACTCCTGCAGGAGCCAAGCCGGAAGAAAGAACATGCCTTGCACTGGAGTAACTATTAATTTGACCTTTGGTGTTGGAAAACCACTGGCAAGGACACTACGATATTGGCAATAAAGTCTCAGGCGTCATGTAGTAGCTGGTCTCTCTGAAGCAGGACACGATAACTAAACCCAGAGCCGTTAGGAGCCACGAGACTGACCTATCTGCAAGAAGTCTATCAGGCAAGACCTCAGTTTCTGATGGCACTGTAAATCATAAAATGCTAAAATATCAGTACCTTTCAGGGTCTGTCAATGTATATAGCAAACAATCTGAGTGGAGGGCCAACTGTCAAAGCTGATTTATTTCAACTCAGTCCAGCATCTTACAGACCTGCATGGAAAGAGTCTTGTCATCCAGCTCTGGACTGATGTCTGAGGGTAACCCTGTTGCGGAGGCTCACCAAGCCCCAATCTGCCTTATCCATCTGTGATCTCTGCCACCTGTGCTCTGTGTTGCTGTCCCTCCCAATGGCCTGTGAGGGTCTGGTCTAATTTTTCTCTCTGGCTGCCACTATCTCAGTTGGTTTCTGATGTCATCTTCTGGAGTGGAAAAACAACATCTGGTTCGTCGCAGCAGGAGAAGTGTCTCCTCTCACTACAAGTAGGCAGGGAACAACTTACTGGTTCTCCAAACTCATGAACACTTTAGTGCCCATCCTCTTCTCTCATCAAAGAATGCAAACCACCATTCCATTTTCTGTCCTCATCAAGTCTTTCTAGGTTACCTACAAAGTTTCTCCCATTTCCTTAGCTTTTAGGTTATGATCATCACCCAGTGAACATCATCCAACGTCAATCCACAGGCAGTTGCTGCTACACTTGATTACAGGTGTGGTGTCGGCTGCCATGAGCCATGCTCTGGAGATCTTCTATTTTCTGACTTTTATGCCTAAAGGTTTGGGACTATTATTTTCAAGAAAACAAACACCATTCTCCCAATGCACTGTGGACTGGGCCATGGAAGCCACAACCCTGAATCAGCTTTAATCCCACCATCACCTTTTTGACTTTAAATTCAGCCTCTCGTTTCTTTTTCCTCGGCAACTTTCCCTTCTGCCTCTGCAGCCTCCTGCCCTTTTGACTCCGAATATCTTGCCATGAGAAGCCCCTATACTGCCAGTCTTCTCTGGGAAAGTGCCATAAATGCCAGTTCTCGATCACAGGAATCTTTCAACCACGCTTGCATATACAGGAGATGTACCGATTTACAGTCACGATCGCATCCAAACTCAGGACAGAGAACAATTGGGCACTTGCAAGTAATTATGTCATATAACTGGTCCAGTTGCTTACAAAGCTGTCCTTAACTGCAAGTTTTCTCTCCCAAGAGAGATATTCTCAGCCTTTTTCCCAACTGGCGAATAGCCCTCACTAATCTTCTGACGGTACACTGAGTGCTTGAACTGAGCGCGTTAGCCAGAGTGTACTGTGCCAAGACAGCCAATGTCATCATAATGTCTTGTTTGTGTAAGTTCTTGGTTCTGTTCACTCGACGGTTTGATTAAACAATTCCAGATCTCAAAGCATCTCTCAATGTAGGCAACTCCGACTTCAGGAGCTTCCCAGACCCAAGATAGTGACCGAGATGGCTGATTTTTGGTTCCTCGTCCCGACACAAGCAGCCATCGCAAATATTATCATCTTTATAAATGCATCAGAATCTGGAAACAGAAAAAAATATTGTTAGTTGAAGCGCGTTAAAGAACAAGTCAGAAAGCAATGCTCACTATTTAATTGTAATGCACTAATGCAGCTTGCACGTAGATTTTTCATTAGGGTTTCACGCTGTACAGGCATGTTCTCTTCCAGCTTGAGCTCCTGAGGAGTCAGCCAAGGAAGGTTGTTCAGATTGTGGAGCAGACTGTGAGGAGATCTTCCTGGTTGTCGCGATCCCACTACCCTTTATACTTGGGGAGTGAATCCTACCCCAAGTTATTAACAAATAAAGGTACAAATAGGGAACACGGCAATAATTATCCTCACCAAAACCTACTCAACTAAATGTACTTGAATAAGTAAGAACAGTTGAAATAAGTGAATCACAAAAGGGAAGATAATTAATTAATTCAATTTACGTTCTAAAGGGAGTAATGATTAGCAAACATGAATTTAAGGGAATAAGTAATTGTATAATAAAATAAGAGTGATGCCGGAAGGGCGAAAATATACCGTAAGGAGTTAGACCAAACAAATATTACTTAACATTACTATATTACACAGACATACGAAATATATATATACAACAATCACTACAAAATGATTATTTCCTACCAAACAGAAGATTCTTTACCACCAGGATCCCTTCCTAGGCCTAACTAAACGTGTCACTAATACCTGATACCCCTAGGGCATTGCAGAGGACTGGACAAGGCACTAGACAAGGGGTCAAGGCTAGAGAACGAATGGACACGTCTACCCTATGCCACGGTTTTTCGCTACTGGGGAAGCGTGCCCACGGGGGGAGGAGAGTGTCTCATATCACGTGATTCAGGACATTTGCTGGATATTTTATATAATTAATTAATATTACTCTTGAGTTGACTTAACAGAGTGAGACAATGATGCATATAAATAACATACATAAATATACAATTAACCTAAGTAACTAAGAACAATAATAATATAATAAGTACAAATAATATGTTAATAGCTTGTATGAAATGTAGGCGTGAACATATGCCTCACGTTATGCGAGTCCCCGAGCGCCACAGGCACGTGACACTGGTATGCTCATCCCGAGGCAGTTCTGCAGACAATGCTCTGCAGTAAGGATGAGGAGGAGAGAAGAGTGGCAGTCAAAAAGATCTTGGATATGAGACTTATGAGAGGATCTGGGCATGACGAATCAGTTGGTGACGATTCCTTCAGGGTCAGGAAGACTCCTGAAGTCAATCTAGGTGCCAAGACCCTCACTGATCTCATAGATCTGGATAACATCCAGGCTGGCAGTGAGCCCCTCTACCTGCAGCCTCCTGTTCAAGTCAGAGCTTTCCTGGACAACCCCATGCATGTCCCTTGCCTGGCCTCGCACACCCAGAGTATAGAGCGTTGTGTGCAGCAAGTGAGCGAGGCCAGCAGTCACGTGTACAGCCAGGAGAGGAGGGAAGGCTACATCCGAGCTCAGGTGGTCAGCAGGGAGGTGATGAGTAGAAACAGAAGCAAGAAAGACATGTTCTCTATGGTGTACAGCAACACCAGGTCGTAGTAGTAAAACCGGTTTGTGTATTTGATGATTTTGTTTTCTAAAGGAATATTAAATTTAATATATGTGTGAAGATTATTCGTTTCACTATTCTGGATCATTTTCATCCTAATAAATTAACCTGATACATTTACTTTACTTTAAATAAGCTATTTAGTGGTGTTGATAAAAGGGTGGGAATACTGAATTTTCATAAGATTTCAAGTTAAAATTTACCTAGCAAAAAATGAAAACTTTTCAAATCTGAAGATATCACATGATTCTGCACATATAACTACATCATTAATACCATGGGCCGATTTTTCAAACTCAAAAAAAAAAAATTCGCCTCCGTATGACACCCTAATATTGCATACATATATATATGTCTTGAATAAAGACGAAAGCTAAGGTACTCCGTTGTTTTCATTTTCCCGTGTGATTTTATCAAGATATATATATATATATATATATATATATATATATATATATATATATATTATATATATATATATATATATATATATATATATATATATATATATATATATATACATATATATATATATATATATATATATATATATATATATATATATATATATGATATACAAGGAAAGAGAAAAACAAAGTTTAAGCGCTGTGTAATTCACATCTTCAGGGGTATATATGCACCTTGTTTTGTACTTCTCTTTAGTCTGTACTCACCCCTGAAGATGTGAATTGCACGAAAGCGCTTGGGAACTTCGTGTTTTCTTCTTTCCTTGTGGTTATCAGCATATACCTAGATCACGCGCACTTACCGTACAATGATTTACTTGCATATATATATATATATATATATATATATATATATATATATATATATATATATATATATATATATATATATATATATATATATATATATATATATATATATGCAGATATTTTCACGCATATCTTTAGAATATGTTCCTGATGTTTCACAATTTTATATCCAACTGAGGCTTAAGAAAACTATACGAAAAAATTAATATTCATGATATAAACTCTCACAGTAGATTAACTTTTGTACCAACTTTTACAAATCTAGAACACAACAGTTGAAATTAGACTAGGGAATAAAAATTACCTTCTATGCTAAAAGCCAAAGCCACACCCTCGGGACTTACATAGCGAGAAATTTGGAATGAAACCATTTAGTGAAGTGTAAGAGCCAGTGAAATGCATGATTACGACCCCTGTAACGTCAAATCAAAACTTATCCTGCACGTACAGACACCCCTGAGGCCCTATCATCCTCGAGGATCAAATATTTCCTACGGCAGTGGCCCTGGGGGAAGGTTCTGGAACGCGGTGATGCACACTCAGGGCAGGGAAGCGTCCACATCGACTCCACACTCAGCGACGTCTTGAAAAGGCAGGAGAACACCGGGGCACCGACGGAATGTGATGAACTGATGGTCGTGGTATGCGGTAGTGGTAGATGACCAGAGAGTTGGCAGTTGATAGGTGAAGGTCTGGGAACACAGCCCACGAGTCCAGGACCTATGATGAGATCACAGCCAGAATTTGACGGACAGCAGGGTAGCTAGATACTGACGGTATGGCGGCTGGGTTGAATCTGCTCGCGGCGGAGAGGGTTGCTGCCGTAATCACCTCCGTCCAACCACCCCAAGTGTCGTCTGCACCAGCAAACGAGCGAGTTAGCAACGGTAACTAGCCGGAGGATCGTTTCCGCCCTTATATATATATATATATATATATATATATATATATATATATATATATATATATATATATATATATATATATATATATATATATATATATATGCAGATATTTTCACGCATATCTTTAGAATATGTTCCTGATGTTTCACAATTTTATATCCAACTGAGGCTTAGGAAAACTATACGAAAAAATTAATATTCATGATATAAACTCTCACAGTATATTAACTTTTGTACCAACTTTTACAAATCTAGAACACAACAGTTGAAATTAGACTAGGGAATAAAAATTACCTTCTATGCTAAAAGCCAAAGCCACACCCTCGGGACTTACATAGCGAGAAATTTGGAATGAAACCATTTAGTGAAGTGCGGCGAGCCAGTGAAATGCTTACTACGACCCTGTAACGTCACCCTCTTATTACCTAATATTAAAACTTATCCCGTGCACGTATAAAGACACCCCTGAGGCCTTATCATCCCTCGAGGATGACCATAACATACGAAAAGCGCATAACTTCCCATTTCTCAGTTGTACTAACCTGACGAGGAGGAAAAATCGCCTTCCTCCATGTACTTTAATGTTGGTAAGTTGTACATTTTGGGTACACCGCTCGTCGTCTGTCCGATCTTCGTTACTGGAGACATTTAAGATGGTGCCGAGGATACTAGGAATGTAGAGGAGAAATCGAGAGATATAAAAAAAGTATATCAGACTGCATAAAATAAGAAATGGATTTCATATAAGACATGAGATATTATAAAGGGGCACCAGGAACAGAAGCTATCCGTTGGTACCTTTGAGGGAAGGAAGTTATGGTACAAGCAGCTAAGTATTGGAATTTGAATAGTGAAGTTAGGCGATGGTGCAAGAAGGGATAAACGACAATTCCAAATAAAACTTGACAGACGAAGTGGATAAAACACTTAGTCCTGGCGGTGGGGTCGGGATGAATAAACCCTTCAAGATAATTAAAGACATTTCAGGACTGGGAAGGAGAGTAAAAGGTTAGCAGTACGTGAATTGAATGAGGAAATAATTATCTCTGAGGAGCGTGTACGAGATAGATGGCCTGGACACTTTAGCAAGATTGTGAATAAAGTTTTTTTTTTTTTAACAATGAAGATGAATTTGATATATCAGAAGAACCTTCTTCCCTAGGCGATGGAACCTGAAGTTGAGGGCCTCTGTTTTATTTCTTAGGTGGATGGTTTCCACTGTCTCCTGGTAGGGTGGCGCTTGGCCACTGGCTGACCTCAAACACTTTTTTTGGAAGCCCTGTAGTTGTTGTAGTCTAGTCTTCCCGAGTGTGACGAGTGGTATAGATGGGTACTCCAACACAGGACTCACCAGCGCCTTGTACAGGTGAACTTGTATCTTCTCAGGCCTCAATTTAAAACGTTTTAATTTCGCTGCGGCGACTTTGGCTTTATTTAGTTTGTCCTTCACGTGGGGAATGATGCCCGTCCGAGAAATGATGAGGCCGAGCAACCTACCTTGTTTAGAGTACTCAATCTCTTCGTCGTCGATCATCAATGGGGCCGGCTTGAATTTGGCTATGGGTATGACCTCAAATTTCGTTTTGTTTGTTTTTATTTTCCATTTACTTTCATACTCCGAGATCTCCTCTGTTGCCCGAGCAGTGAGTCGCGCCATCCTTGCTGTGGACCTTCCTGGGCAGGTGACGATCTGTGTTACATCGTCGGCATACATGACGTACTCGCTGCCGACGATTGGGGGTGGCAGGTCAGCCGTGTAGAGTGTGTAAAGGGTTGGTGAGAGACAAGAGCCCTGAGGCACGCCGCTCGATAGTGAGAATTCTTCTCCAAAATGTTCTTGCATCTTGATTTTGGCTCCGCGGTCCATAATGAAGTTGCACAGCAGGCGCGTCAGATTTTCGGGTAGCCCCAGTTGTATGATCTTATACTGCAGCCCTGCGTGCCAAACTTTGTCAAACGCCTTGCTGACGTCCCTCAGTACTATATTGCACTGCAGGCGGCCAGTCATGGCATTGGCGATCTGCTCGTAGGCCTGAGCTATGGCGGTGGATGTGCCTCGGTACTGGTGGTGATATAACGGCTCGATGCCCCTTGAAGCGATTTACAGATTATTTTAAACTTGGCAACATGAAGGGGGGGGGGGGGCACTGGTATAGTTCGCATCTGCTCAATTAGATAATAGTGATGATCCGATTAAATTTAGCGGTTTACTGATGAATTTTATATAATATAATTTGCTAAACTATTGTCAATGTATGAATATTTATACAATCTTTATTATAATATTCTGTAGGTTCATAACGACATCTGGCGACATTTGTGTCTGGCTTCATTTTGACGGCAGTATACAGTAATTATCCTTAGTTCAGCAATACTAATATTATCTTACTCGCTTGGTATTATTGAATTTATGCCATTCTTATGGACGTAAATATCTGCCATGGTCAATATTATGAGAGCAATAAACATCTCCAACGACGTATACTGACAAGATCAACCAGAGTGATCGCTTCCACCACCAATACTCGGTTACCCCTCCCGAATGTCAACCATAATAAGAATTGGCTTATTATAAAAATCGGTCTTTAGATTATTTCTTATATCAAGCGTCTATCCTCCTATTCCACCCTCCTCCTGCTCTACATCCACCTCCTGTTCTACATCCACCTCCTGTTCTACATCCACCTCCTGTTCTACATCAACCTCCTGCTCCACCCTCCGCCACCTCCACCCACCTCCTGTTCCACATCCACCTCCTGCTCCACCCTCCGCCTGCTCCACCCACCTCCCGCTCCACCCTCCGCCTGCTCCACCCACCTCCCGCTCCACCCACCTCTTGCTCCACCATCCGCCTGCTCCACCCACCTCCTGCTCCACCCTCCGCCTGCTCCACCCTCGTCTACCCCACCCACCTCTTGCTCCACCCTTCGCCTGCTTCACCCACCTCCTGCTCCACCCTCCGCCTGCTCCACCCTCCGCCTGCTCCACCCACCTCCTGCTCCACCCTCCTGCTCCACCCACCTCCTGCTCCACCCTCCGTCTGCTCCACCCTCCTCTTCATCCCTCAGCTTAGAACACAATCACAGTTAGTCAGGAACTCTTCGGGAAGCTGTTGTGTCTTGTAACGATTCAAGATAAAGTTGGTGACAATTTTTTATTCCTATAATTTTTGATGACTATATAATATTCTGAAGCGTATAAAAAAGTAAACATTGTATTTCATAAACTATAAAATCATAACATTTACTTATAATTACTCCGAGAAAATAGTAGTTAGAAAAGGCGTATGTATTTACTTTATTTGAGAGAGATAGGCGTAGCGTCACTTAGCAAATCTATTCGACTACAGGTCACTTGATGGCGACACGGAATGGAAATACTGCAATGTTTTGTTGCATTCCTACGAGACGTTTCCAGTTTCTTGGTAAATAATGATTCCTTGTTTAATTAATTCAGTGTAAGATAGTGCACACAACAGTACTGTTAATGATATTGTATCTGTAAAGAAAACAGAAATATCACGGCTGTTACTGATGAGTAACGTCACTGTTTACCGAGACTTTAGAGTGAAGAGGACGGAGTAGACTCAGGGTTTCTAGGCACAGTTTCCAGCGATTTATATTTCTTTGCTCTCTAACATGTGGTCTCCCTGAAGCCTGGTGTTGCCTGATTATGAACATAGTATCTCGGTTAAAGTTCATAATTGCAAAATGTTACAGTCAGTGAATCACAACTGCCTCTGGGCACCGGGTCTGGCCGACAGCTTCTCATAACAACAGTCGACCTTCAGCCTCATCATCAGCAGTATTTTGACACAATCACACTGTATATCTTGACCAACACTGATGGTGTTTATGGCGCCTCATATATTGAGAAACCTTATACCATAGTGAACTTATAAACTGTGTCATATAGTCTCATATCTTTGACTTGTGGACGATGAACTAAAACAGAGTTAAACGTCTGGCAAGATATTCAGGCGCCACAAACACTCGTGCGCGTTTAAGACACATTATAATGAATATTATACAGTACTGTGTGTTGGGACGTTGCCAGGGGGTCCTACCATATAACTATTACTGTTACAGTTATGTATAAATTGTTGGTGTATCAGACGGGGGGGGTGGGAGGAGGGGCACTAGAGTTAAAAAAAAAAAACGTACTTACCTAGAAATGGTCAATGGGAGTAGAAAGCAGCATGACTATTGGGAAATAGTTGCAGAAAAGTTGAAAAATTTGAAGAGTTAAATACTCCCATGTCAAGACCTGGAACGATTGTTGTGGTCCTTCTTCCTCCACAGACCCTTCCAAATACTCAAGAATCAATCAATCCTCTGCCTTCTCTTTCATGGTTGGGTCTATATCACACACAGACCCTTTAGATTCATTCGTATCGGTTTCATGTTCTGGTTGGTACGGAGACAGATTCAAACATCTGAAGCAGGCAGTGCAGCAATAGCTGGCTGGGAGAGTTAACGAACTTTTGGGTGAGACTGCACCCGAACTAGCGTTACGTTGTTGGGGTGTGGAGGCCCGAGAGAACTGCGTCCTAACCTGGGACGTGGGTAGTCTCGAAACACACAGGTCCCTTCTACACAGGACCCGCAAGCCGTGGCTGAACAGGAAAATATAACTGCACGTGTAACCCAGAGGAACCTCAAAAACAGATCGTTTCAACGGATAATGTGACCATAACCTCAAACGGACTTCAAGCTGGAACATTGGCACTACCGAGACAGAGAAGAAATCTTTGAAATTATGAGTGAGAAAAATAGACATTATGGGATCACCCAAGACAAACTGGGGGAGGGGGGGGGGAGGGGGGTGCTGACCTGATCGACAGAGAAACAGTGTGGTCATCATCATAGGTCCTATAATTATCTAATAATATACCTGTATGTAAACAAATATAATTATCGAGCTCCTGATAATATTATCTATGGAAGTTGGGTCGCAGTAATAAATATAGGCAGATCTAAGTAGTCGTGTGGGCGATAAAAGAATTAATATTGAAAATGCTGTACTTCAAGACTATTTGGTAGTAGAAATGACGAAGGAAACACCTATAGTCTCCCGTGTAAGGAATATTAATCATGAACATCTATTTCTTCCATCAACAATATACAAATATACCAGGTATCGCTGGAACACGCACATTACATTAAATCACCTGTCAAGAAACGTCAAGGTGTCGCCAGGGTTGTCACTGACTCGGATCACCACTGTTTCTCAGGAATTAACCTCAAGGTGAAGATTGGTAAACCATCCAAGGCTGACAGAGCCATTACGATTAAGACTGAAAATTTATGAGGTAAAAAGAACCATTCATTTAAAGCGGGTAGTCGAACGTTCATCAAGCTAATCATCCATAAGAATCCCAACCACTAGTCATGATTACGCGATAAAACAAAAGGGTTTTGATTCTTCGTTAGAGAACAAAACGTAGAATATTCCTCATCGGGAAAGTTGTAAGTGTCTCCATCTATATTCCATTTGCTATGCTTTGACTCGGGATAAAATCAAACTCTTAATTTTAGAGGTCGACGAATTACCCTGAAAGATAAGTTAGTAACCTTTGAACATGATGGTGTAGACAACTACACTATATAATTATCTCTTTTCAAGGCCGATGTCTATGTTATACATCCCTGCTAATATCAAAGGCGAAAACAAAGTCAACACAATTTTCAAACATCTCACATGTATATAGATAATCCCTCTTCTAACAGTACTCGCTTATTCCAAAACCTGCCAATGTTAGTTTTCATATCGATACAAATTTGCTAAATACGCGGCTACCATCATTATTTTTTATGAACATGATTTTATCTGAGCGTTTCATCGAATGTTGGAAATGGTTACAGGTGTGAAATATTTGTTTGTACTCCTTTGACGTAAATATGTAATGAAATGTGCAACAGTTATGTAATGTGTGTGTGTGTGTGTGTGTGTGTGTGCGTGTGCTGAATGACTGGTGACAACAAATTTACTGTGTTGAGTGGACGTGAGGGTAAAATTAACCTTTGTAACTTGAATACCGTTAATTAGTTGAATTGTTGTAACGTTTGGTGAGCATGTAGATGTAAAGTCCCCTTCACTAGTATGCTTACTGGGGCTCGTCAGGTTTTGTGCAATGTGGCACCGCTGTGTTTGTTTACATTCGACAGAAAGGAAACTCGCAATAGTAAACATACTATGGAATCAAACTAAAACAATATTAAAACAAATATCTCAATGCAATGACTTGAGAATGTTTATATGAAGAGTCCCTGTAAACGCAAGGGTGAAGGGGACTGTACACCGGTGTTCGACAATGTTTTCCTATTGACTGCAAGTTTATGTGCATAGTAATATATTGTTAGTATACGATAATAAAGCAGTTCATGTATGTAAAAATTTCAATATTCACAATTCCATTGTAAACATTAATGACAAATACAGTAAGTCGGCGCAAATAATTTAATTGGTCTTTTTTACTGTAGTTTGAATAGTTACACACTTTTTCATCTTTCATTGAATATGATTAGGCAATATCGACTGTAAATAGATGAAGTAATTTTGCACCCGAATTTCGCTATGACACACCTCGGGTGCAGATAACAGTTTCACTCTCTGCACCTGATGCCCATGATGACAAGTTTCGGGTGCAAATAAGGATTTCGTTATTTTAACTCGCGTGCAAATACCTTCGGCCACATCAGTTTTTCTTAGTCATAGTAAAATACAAGTTTAAACATGTACGTGTTGATATATATCTTTCCAGTATAAACACACAGTTGCGTAAATTATGACGCGATGATAACATCCACCAGCAACACATGTCTGGTACACTGGCTTGAATTTTGCTAGTGTCAACAGTCAAACGAAAAACCTTGGCAGAGCCATCTAGCGACTGCTCAACAAAATTTCAATCACACGTCGAGGGGTCTCATTCCTATTTTCCGTATAATTATAGTCTTTGCACACACACACACAAAATATATACATTTTTGTCACGTAATATATATATGTAACCGGTCGGAATTTACTGGACTTTAATTTCTCACTAGACTTGGGGTTTATTAAAGATTATTAGATGGTAATTGCAGTGGAAGTGCCCCTTTGAGAGAAATCCCGAACCAGCACAAGAACACTTAAATTTACTAAACAAAATGAATTGTCCGTGACCCGTGGAAGGATAGCGTCTGTGACTGGGATGAATGAGACACATTGTAAAATTTAGACACTTATATTCCCTCCAACACTACAAACACAATCAACTAATGGTACACCAATATGTGCACCTCTTAACTTGAACAAAAAACACGACTCTGGGGAATAAAAGTTATACATGATATTGAAATTATTAGAAACTCAGGCAACAATAAATTTAAAGTATTAAGAAATGTTGCTTGTACACATTAAACAGGCCTTAAGGGCTTTCAACAAAATTATATTACCCCAACAGATGCACAATTCCTAACCTAACTTAAACACTACACTGGGGAACAAAGGTTATACCTGAGATCGGAATTATAAAGAAAAATTAAATGCATTAAAGGAATTAAATCACAGTATCACTCTGGTTCCACTTAGTGACACAAACATTCAAAAAACAATACTATCAAAATCATTTAGGAACTATTACTACACACGTCAAGATAATATCAGTAACTGAAAAATGGTGTTAACTACACACAAAAATATTGTCACTATTATTGAGATGTTACTGGGTCCACCAATACCCGTGAACCATGCTCCACCCAACTCCACATACACCCGAAATAAGGGAGATAAAATGTTTCTCTAGGTATCCCCTAGACTCCTGGTCTCAGTGTGTGACCATTAATCTACTCAGATAGCGTCAGTGTACTCTCAGTGCGTCCATGGGCGGGAAGAGAGAACGCCAACAGGTGACTATGGCCAGTAGGTAATACTTCTATCTGACCGAGGACACGTGGTGTGGTGTTGTGCACCCACGTGGTAAGAACTGATCACCCAATGCTGATGCTGGCCCAGTATCGTTTTAGTTGTCGGGAGCACTGATCGTTCCAACGGCTACAATCGCCAATCATCAATCCTCAACGGCAGTCTCAAACGGCAGTCAATCTCTCCCAGTTAATTTCTCGCAGTCAAATCGTTATCTCCAAGGCGCTAGCTTAGGCCTACGTGACATATTTTCCGCCTAACTAATAACTGCTTGGGACACCCATAACATTATTCAGACTGATAAATGATCTATAATAATTCCAAATTCAATAATAGTCCCTTAACTTCATGAATCGCATCATTATTAATTCGGCAAATTACATTTAATATCATATAGGCCTAGGTCCACAACCTCTCGCTATGTGAGGGGAGCGCTCTCTTCCCTCAGACGACATTGAAAACTCAGTATCGCCAATGGCGCGGCGTTTGAAGTTACACTGAAATTTCTGAATATCACATATATATATATATATATATATATATATATATATATATATATATATATATATATACTCTCTATATATATAAATATATATATATATATATATATATATATATATATATATATATAAATATATATATATATATATATATATATATATATATATATATATATATATATATATATATATATATATATATATATCAGTTGACAAATTCTTCCTGTTTTTACTACACAAAGTGAGAAATTTTCCCCACAAAACAGTAGTAACTCGAAGAAATTAAACTACTGTACTAACACCTCCCTCCAGATCCGTTTTACGTCGAACCGGGAATTCTAGTATTGAAATAATTTGTTTCTTTATATTTTTCATTGTGATTTGAAAGAATGTGACCTTTATTTTTGGGACAACTGCATATTCAAGGATATATAATCCTTTTAACACTAGGAACGACAAAGGAAAGGACCTTCCAAAGTGGGCAGGGCATTGAAGAGGAGGGAAAATGTGGGGTTAAAAAAAAAAGTAACCTTTCCAAACCTATATTAACAAAATTCCTGCTTTATTTATCCGATGGAAGCGAATACACTGCTTCTGTAAACCTAGTTTCGTACACTGCGAATCGTGATTACGTTTACCAAGATACAACAATAATGACAGAAGCACACAACAAAACCTACAATAAATTGTGATAATACTCACCGCGATATGATCCATCCACGGGAACTTCACCGGAGGCCAATGTACTCACTCTGGTCGGCCACAAACCATCATCCTTCAATAGACAGACCAGTCTTACACACAACACGGCTAATAATCTCTTGATATAATACACTGTAGACTTAATTTATGTATGTCTGTTCACTTAACAACACAATTAGTTGTGCCAGAACTCACCCAACACAAAAACAGTGAGGGTGGAGCGGACAGTCACACACACGTTGGTTAACTTGGTAAGTAGCGACTAATGTGCATTTTTTTCTCAGAGTTACTGCTGATTGGCTGCTGCAAGCTGTCCGATTTCGTTCTGAAGTATGAATTTACTGTTAAACTCTGGTAGCAAATTCACGCTTTCAGAGGATGCATTTAATATACACTTATTTTTACCAACAATAAGTCACACTAAGACAAATTACGTATCAGTAATACTACATTATGCAAAAACTAACATATTAAGAGATCAGAATCACATTGAAATATTACACGACCCCTAAAAGTTGGTGGGCGAGTGTGAGAGACTGGGGAGGTTGGCAGCTCGAACAAACAGCCGTCACCAGAGGCGGGAAATATGAAGTTGTTAGCAAGACAATTTTCTCTTTCTCTTGTTCCCGAGTTCAGGACAAGATTTCTTCATTCAAAATTTCAGTTAATTTTGGCATACATCTATAATATAGTTATATCTGATGATATCTACAGTTACAGCAAATGTGAGAATAAATATACAACAAATTTACACTCATCTCCCCTTCCCCACTGATAAACAACGTAGGTCTACCTTTCCTTCTCTCTTTTCGTCTCATTACCTGTACTTTTATTCCACCTCCGTATTCTTTCATGCCTCCAGTCGCTTTCAACCTTTCGTAGTCTACGCCATTCATGCTCATGCCTTCTAAGTTACCCGGTTATCTCTGTATTTCTTCCCGCCGGGTAACTCTCAATTTTATATCCTCCTCCAAATGAATCTCTTCCTTCTGTACTTCACCATACCCACGTTATATCGTGACCATGCTTTAATCTCTCTCTCTCTCTCTCTCTCTCAGAAGATAATGCTGGAATATTATAAAACTGCGGCTAAGACTTTACTGACAACTTTATTGCATTACAGTATAATTCATCCCTCCATCACAATGACAGCGCCTTATCCTCCCACAATCATTTCACTACCAGTGTTATCTTCCCCACTACTTTCATCTGAGATCAAGTTAATTACAAAATTTTCAAGCAAGTGAATTAGAGCTGTATCTTTGGCTCTACATTCATCTTCTATTTTCAATGTATGTCTTATACAGTTTTGCCAATGCTCTGGGGTTGTGTTGGATTGCCTCATTTGTAATTCCCTCAACCTGCAGTGGTAAGGAGGTGGTCTGAGTAATTTGTGTCCGCTATTTGATTTATTTCATATTCCTGTTTTTCTTTTTGCTGTTTGCAGACCTGAAGTAATTCTACTTTTGTGAAGGAAGGATCATAACAGATGTTATTTGATCCTCGCCACTGCATTACTTCACACTTCTTGCTGCTACTCGTTGGTACTTTATTAATGATCTTAATGATCTTAACATCCTCCTTGGATGTTTTGGAGTAGTTGCTCTTTAAACCAGGCCTTAAACCGTTCATGATCCATTGAATCGTGGTAGTCACCCTTGGCTCCAATCTTGGACCTAAACATCAACAGAACTCCGGGTATGAATCCCTGACGACCACCAGCATGCACGATGATAAATCTCGCTCCTCCTCCTGATTTGAGTTTGGGTCCTGCTGATCCGTCATTCACAGACCAACACCGCTCAACACATTGATTCTGGTTGATCCAGGTTTCATCGAGATATACCTCTGGACGGGGATTAGAGTTTTCTCTGTTCTTTTGTATGTATCTGAGGTATTTGTTTCTTGCAGCTACAATGTCCTTCTCCATCAAGGTTTTCCTGTCACTCTGTACTTGAACCCCAGCTTCTTTACTATTTTACAAAGTGAACTCTATGACCCTTTAAAACAGGCTGCTTTACCCTCTCCAACAATGCTGACAGTGTAGGTAGTTCACCTCTTTCATAAAGCGAGAGGAGCTCTCTTCTGATGCATTCTCTATCAAAATAGTCAAGTTGTCCTACGACAGGTGAAGATCTGGCACTTGGCGAACATATTACTCCGTCTGGCGATTTCTTTGCTTCTGCCTTGATTCTTTCCGCTGTGCTCATAGAGACCCGAGTTGCTGAGGCTGTCTTCTACACAACTTCTTTCGTCCATCGTTTCGCAAGAACCTTCTTGAGCAAAGAATTGGTGAACGTTCATGATGATATTCCTACTCTGACTTTTCTATCTGCTTGGGGAGTGTAGAGAGGATCTGCCAACGTCATAGTGTCGTTTATTGCCTCTGATGTCATGCTGGACCCCGACAAGTTGTTCCATACATTCCTGCCGACAACACCCGTTTAAATATAGTGCAACCAAAACCATAAATATATAAAATAAAATAACAAACGTAAGGTTTATACGGTAACTAAAGGGAATTTAGTGTTGATTTTACATACCAAATCCGGCAATGCTTATTCTAATAAAAAAAATACAATGGAAAAGAGTGGTTTAGCTACTTGAATTGAGTATTAATATAGCAATTCATCATATATTAACCATTTGACTGTTAAGATATTTAATCACATAACTCAGCCAGAGCAAGGGAGATGGGGAGGAGGAGGTATGTAACTCCTCCCTCCTTCCTCTCGTAATATCATTAGAGAGCTCTGATATCATAACATCGTTTATGTATTCTTGTATGTCCCTATTTCAAGGGAAGACATAATCAAATTTATGAAATACACCATAATACTCTTGCAAATTCTCATTCCTAATATAATAGGTATAATGCTGAAACAGAATATGAGTTCACTATAACGGGTGGAGGAGGGATGTATGTCTCCCGCCACCTTTAAATACCCCGCTGCACATAATATCACCACAACTGTTGTAGCAGCAGATATTCCCATTAAACAGCAACAGCAAGATCACAAGACACTTACTGCTGATACGAGAGTAGACAGCATAATGTAGCATTGGAGTGAAAGCGGAGAGTTCTCTGGGAAAGTCCAAAAGTCATCTGCTTGAAGTTATTTGCAGTCATATTTCCCGCCTCTGCTAACGGCTGTTCGCTCGAGCTGCCAAGCTCCCCAGTTTTTCACACTCATCCACCAACTTTTAGGGGCCTTGTAATATTTCAATGTGATTTTGATCTTTAAAAATGTTAGTTTTTGCATAATGTAGTATTACTGGTATGTAATTTGTCTTATTATGACTTATTGGGGGTAAAAATAAGTATATATTAAATGCATCTTCGGAAAGCGTAAATTTGTTACCAGAGTTTAACAGTTTATTCATGTGTTTCCCCTCAACTCATCCCAGGAGCCGCCTATACTAAGACTTCCTCACTGTACCCGGCAGGTAGGGGGTAGAGAGGCCCCTGAATCGCTCGCTGCGGGGAAAACACAAACATAATTACACATTCAGACCACAGACTAGTCCATTTCCCCCTCGTTTTTGTCCCGTTTTTCCTCGTATTCATGTAGTTATTTGCAGTGTTTGTAATGGCAGCTCTTCAACCCCCTCCCTCTTCAATGGTGGGGTTTAATAGACCCATTGTGTGTTGGAATTCTATATGTAATAGGTTGGCCTTGATTACTGTGATGCTGATCGTCGTTTTGCGAGTCGGTAAACATGGTCAGTGACATGTCTCACAACACGTAGGTTACTGCTGTCAGTGGCCGAGATATCTGACATGATATTGAAGGTTGACATGAACCGTTTATATATATGAGGTCAGGTTGGAAGGTCTGCAAATATGTGTGACGTCATTGGTGATTGGCAGTGTAGATTCTTGTTGCCTCTTGATAGCTGTCATTGGTGACAGGTTGAGGCTCGGGTGTGACGTCACGACGGACGTTTGGATGAAGCACGTTTTGTGTAACTTGTATGTTTGCCTAAAGACCACAAGAGGCACGCATGCAGAACACATACATTTGTGTTTCTGCAAAAGTATGCACAAGCTCGAAAACAAATTATCTAACCTTCAGAATTTCAGAATTATCAGTCAGGACTATATATATATATATATATTTCATGTAATTCCACAATGAAAACGTGGATAAGATAAATCTTGATAAAATCACACGGGAAAATGGAAACAACGGAGTACCTTAGCTTTCGTCTTTATTCAAGACATCTTCAGAGGCCTCTGAAGATGTCTTGAATACTGCTCGACCGGTTCGATATTATCAAGAATATATATATATATATATATATATATATATAACCAACATATATATATATATATATATATATATATATATATATATATATATATATATATATATATATATATATATATGTAACCGGTCGGAATTTGCTGGACTTTAATTTCTCACTTGAATTGGGGTTTATTAAAATTTAATAGATGGTAAAGGCAGTGGAAGCGCCCCTTTGAGAAAAATCCCGAACCAGCACAAGAACACTTAAATCTACTACACAAAATGAACTGTCCGTGACCCGTGGAAGGATAGCGTCTGTGACTGGGATGAATGAGACACACTGTAAAACAAAATTATAGCACCCCAACAGGTGTACACTTCCTAACCTAACCTAACCACTGCTCTGGGGAACAAGGTTATACCTGAGATCAGAATTATGAAGAATTAGAGGCATTAAAAGAATCAAATCACAGTATCACTCTGGTTCCACTTAATGGCACAAACATTCAAAAAAACACTACTATCAAAATTATTTAAGAAATATTAAACTACACACGTCAAGATAATATCAGTCTGAGGAATGGTGTTAACTACACCCGTGATAAGGAAGATAAAATGTTCCTCTAGGTATCTCCTAGAGTCCTAGACTCACGGTCTCAGTGTGTGACCATTAATATACTCAGATAGCCTCAGTGTACTCCCAGTGCGTCCATGGGCAGGAAGAGAGTGAGCCAATCAGACCTTGCGCAGTTGAGAGAAACTTTAGCTTCCCGTTAGCAAGAGGGTTTCACTAGCTGCTCGGGACATGTGGGGTTGTGCACCGGAGTGGTAAGAACTGATCACCCACTGCTGATGCTGGTCCCGTGTCGTGTTAGTTGTCGGGAGCACTCGTTCACTCAAGAGATCCTTTGCTACCCCGCTAAACAGTGACAGGCCTACACTGATCGGTCCAATGGCGACAATCGCCACCCTCAATCATCAACGGCAGTCAATCTCTCGCAGTCAACTCCGGTCAACTCCAATCAACTCCGGTCAACTCCAATCAACTCCGGTCAACTCCAATCAACTCCGTGTGGGTTCTGACGGAAACCCTGAAATGAACTCACTGTTAGCTCTAGTTTACTTTATCACTGCCCTATCTAACCCTGTCTGAGATCGAATGAGACTTACTTGTTATACTGCAATAGCGCAGCACAGGTGACTAGGCCACGTGACTATTTCTGATGGACGCGCGGAACGTCTTGTCTGTGTGAATGCTCTCCGGGACTGGCCTAGCCAGCGTCGTGTCTCCCCAAGGCGCTAGCTTGGGCCTACGTGATATATTTTCCGCCTAACTAATAACTCCTTGGGACACCCGTAACATTATTCAGACTGCTAAACGATCTATAATAATTTCAAATTCAATAATAGTCCCTTAACTTCATGAATCGCATCATTATTAATTCGGTAAATCACATTTAATATCATATAGGCCTAGTTCCGCAGTCTCTCGCTACGAGCAGGCAGCGCTCCCTCCCCTCAGATGACCTTGAACGCTCAGTATCACTCATGGCGGGGCATTTGAAATTACTCTGAAATTTCTGGATATCACAATCGACCCCCCTAAAAAAAAGACAGCACTGTCCTCATGTGCTGAGAAAACATGCATACGACCCCCCTAAAATTTTGTTCTAAGGACTGCACCTCACCCCTTTTGCTAAATGCAGCATTCCCGTCTTCTCTTCTCTCCTTTTCTCTCCCGCTAACACTCGACCCCCCTAAAAAAAGACAGCACTGCCCTCATGTGCTGAGAGAACAACTTAGAACCCACCTTCAACTCTGTACTATTCCACTCGCAGCTAGCAACTCCATTTCTTCCTAGCCCAACTCAATCCAACCAGAACATCACGCTCCCCTTTTGCCTGGCCCTTAACTAGAGAACCAATGTCAAAATTAATACCAGCCCAAAACAAACATGCTCTCCTTTGGCCTGGCCCTTGAACTAAGAGGAACCAGTGTCAAAAAAAATACTCAGTCCATCTCCAACATGCTCTCCTTTTGCCTGGCCCTTGAGCTAAGAGGAACCAGTGTCAAAACAATACTCAGTCCAAAACAAACATGCTCTCCTTTTGCCTG
Source organism: Homarus americanus (assembly GCF_018991925.1). Lineage (NCBI taxonomy): Eukaryota > Metazoa > Arthropoda > Malacostraca > Decapoda > Nephropidae > Homarus > Homarus americanus. The sequence continues at coordinate 22,615 of NW_024715414.1, forward strand.
GCCCTTGAGCTAAGAGGAACCAGTGTCAAAACAATACTCAGTCCAAAACAAACATGCTCTCCTTTTGCCTGGCCCTTGAGCTAAGAGGAACCAGTGTCAAAAAAATACTCAGTCCACGTCTCCGAACCTCATGCCGGCAGACCAACCCTCTGAAAATGTACCAGTCCATCTTAGTGAGGCCCTGGACATTACAACCGTACTCTCAATCCCGCTCATGACAGCAACTCAATCCCGCTCATGACAGCAACCACTACTCAACGCACGTCTCTGACCTAACCATCTCTCCAATCCCCTCTGCCCTACTCACAACTCCTCCAACTCACCCCCTACAACCTGCCTTTTCTCATTACCATGCACCCTAAACTGTAATCGGTCGGCTTCGTCTTGTCTCTCAGCTGGAGGGCTCGATCAACCTCTCTGAACTACTTACGTACCCCTATATTTCCCACTTGGACCTCACACTTCCTTGACTGCTGGACGTGTGCCTGACATTCACCCCTTGTTTCCTCCCTGAACCGTTGAATGTCTGCCTGAGACTCCCACTTGAACCTGTTTACCTGTGCTTGATAATCCCTCTTTAGGTCTCCGAACTCCTCTCTCAGCTGTACCAAGGTCCCGCGGCCGTCTCTCTTCCTCCTCATACACATCTCTACTGTCAAGCCTAACCAACTCAGTCCGGGCACAAGGATGAGCATCAGTGCGAGTTCAATCCCTACCATTACTAACCAACACATGATAGCGTTCATTATCCCAACCACAGTACTATCAGTCACGACATTAAAAACTACGCTCTGCTACCATTTGTAACCGGTCGGAATTTGCTGGACTTTAATTTCTCACTTGACTTGGGGTTTATTAAAATTTAATAGATGGTAAAGGCAGTGGAAGCGCCCCTTTGAGAAAAATCCCGAACCAGCACAAGAACACTTAAATCTACTACACAAAATGAACTGTCCGTGACCCGTGGAAGGATAGCGTCTGTGACTGGGATGAATGAGACACACTGTAAAATTTAGACACTTATATTCCCTCCAACACTACAAACACAATCAAATAATGGTACACCAATATGCGCACCTCTTAACTTAAACTTTAAACACTACTCTGGGGAATAAAAGTTATACATGACATAGAAATTATTAGAAACACAGGCAACAATAAATTTGCAGTATTAAGAAATGTTGTTTGCACACATGAACAGGCCTTAAGGGTCTTCAACAAAATAATATCAGTCACTGAGGAATGGTAATAAAAGATAAGAAATTAAATACTCTACAATGAATAGGCCTCAAGGGCTTTCAGCAAAATAATATCACTCAACAAAATTATAGCACCCCAACAGGTGTACACTTCCTAACCTAACCTAACCACTGCTCTGGGGAACAAGGTTATACCTGAGATCAGAATTATGAAGAATTAGAGGCATTAAAAGAATCAAATCACAGTATCACTCTGGTTCCACTTAATGGCACAAACATTCAAAACAATATTATCAAAATTATTTAGAAACTATTAAACTACACACGTCAAGATAATATCAGTCTGAGGAATGGTGTTAACTACACCCGTAATAAGGGAGGGAAAATGTTCCTCTAGGTATCTCCTAGAGACCTAGACTCACGGTCTCAGTGTGTGACCATTAGTTTACTCAGATAGCCTCAGTGTACTCCCAGTGCGTCCATAAAGCGGAAGGGAGTGAGCCAATCAGACCTTGTACAGTTGAGAGAAACTTTAGCTTCCCGTTAGCAAGAGGGTTTCACTAGCTGCTCGGGACATGTGGGGTTGTGCACCGGAGTGGTAAGAACTGATCACCCACTGCTGATGCTGGTCCCGTGTCGTGTTAGTTGTCGGGAGCACTCGTTCACTCAAGAGATCCTTTGCTACCCCGCTAAACAGTGACAGGCCTACACTGATCGGTCCAATGGCGACAATCGCCACCCTCAATCATCAACGGCAGTCTCAAACGGCAGTCAATCTCTCGCAGTCAACTCCGGTCAACTCCAATCAACTCCAATCAACTCCGGTCAACTCCAATCAAGTGGGTTCTGACGGAAACCCTGAAATGAACTCACTGTTAGCTCTAGTTTACTTTATCACTGCCCTATCTAACCCTGTCTGAGATCGAATGAGACTTACTTGTTATACTGCAATAGCGCAGCACAGGTGACTAGGCCACGTGACTATTTCTGATGGACGCGCGGAACGTCTTGTCTGTGTGAATGCTCTCCGGGACTGGGCCTAGCCAGCGTCGCGTCTCCCCCAAGGCGTTAGCTTGGGCCTACGTGATATATTTACCGCCTTTAACTAATAACCCGGGACACCAGTAATATTTATTCAGCAGATCACAACGATCTATACAATCAAATTCAATAATAGTCCCTTAACTGCATGAATCGCATCATTATTAATTCGGTAAATTACATTTAATATCATATAGGCCTAGTTCCGCAGTCTCTCGCTACGAGCAGGCAGCGCTCCCTCCCCTCAGATGACCTTGAACGCTCAGTATCACTCATGGCGGGGCATTTGAACTTACTCTGAAATTTCTGAATATTACATATATATATATATATGTGTATATATATATATATATATATATATATGTGTATATATATATATATATATATATATATATATATATATATATATATATATATATATATGTGCAAGTAAATCACTGTAGGTGCGCGTGATCTAGGTATATGCTGATAACCACAAGGAAGGAAGAAAACACGAAGTTCCCAAGCGCTTTCGTGTAATTCACACCCTATCCCTCCCATCACTGGAGGGTCGAGTCGCTCGTCTGTTTCACCAGTTAACCTATGAAAGTGACTTTGCCGGTCACCACTTTCTGTGTTTGGTGGTGCCTGTGTGTATCTAAGCTACTGTGCCGAGTAGCATCTTTGTATGTAATTACGTGGTACCAATGCACGTGTTATGTGGCAACATTGCCCCGAGGCTGCCATTTGGCAATGCAGCCTCAGTCTGAATCCGTGGGTCGTGCATGGCACTTCATGCGCACGCTGCTTGTATCTCTCCTATCCGTTAATAAATGGACTTCAGTGTTACCCGGTGTTTCCCTACCCATCACTGCCTTCTTCAGGGAACACTTGGAACCTTCATGGCGTAGTGAGTAGGATTTTTGGACTTACAAGTGTTGTGAACAATGCCGACAGTTACATCTGCCGGTGATGCGCGTGTCGACTCCAGTGTGTTGTGTTGTGTTTCCTTGTGTTTCGCCGCGACGTGCAGTGTTGCGCCGTCACAGTGCGTTTTAGTGACGGTGGCAGTGTTAGTGTCAGTGTATTAGTGTGTCTAGAGCTGAGAGTTGAGCATTGGCTTGTTTTTGTGGTACCCACGGAGCACGCAGGCGTACACCCTTCTCGTGTGACATCCGGGGAGACACTAACGTTCTTACCTCCCACCCCATCCACACCCATCCTGGGAGGTGGAGAATGGTACCATCCGTCAGGCGCCGACGGAAGGTATCAGGACCCACCGACTGGGAAGGGCGTGGAATCCTCTCCATAACCCCAACCTCCTTCCCCGCCCATCCTCATCCCGCCCATCCCCCATCTTCCATCCACACCTATCCTGGGAAGGAGAATGGTACCACCACCAACTGCCAACGGAAGGCAGGCATTGCACCCACCGACTGAAGGAATTTCCTCTTCCCAGTCGGTGGGTCCTGATACCTTCCGTCGGCGCCTGACGGATGGCACCATTCTCCACCTCCCAGGATGGGTGTGGATGGGGGATGGGATTTTTTTATTATTATTATTTTTTGTGGGGGATGGGGGGTGGGGGGGATTCCACGCCCTTCCCAGTCGGTGGGTCCTGATACCTTCCGTTGGCAACTGGTGGATGGTACCATTCTCCTCCTCCGAGGATGGGCGAGGATAGACTGGGGGATGGGGTGGTTACTGCATGCATTTTTTTTTCCGAGATGACAGCTACCAACATCACTCCCCAGTTAAGGGCAGTGCAGGGATCAATGTCATGGTCGGAATGTCATTGTCGGGATGTCATGGTCTGTTTGTCACAGTTAAGGTCGAGATGACAGCTCCCAACATCACTTTCCAGTTAAGGGCAGTTCACTGATCAATGTCATACTCGTGAGTGTCTTGTGTCTAAGTTACCCACCCGAATGATCAGTTCAAATGAGCAACTGGCTGGGCCCAGCCTCGACCTGGTCCCGGCGGCGCTAGACGGTGGTACGTAGTTCGTCATGCCACCGCCAGGGGGTCTACTATCGGCTTTTCTGAAGGTCTATTTATGTTATGTTACGTTTGCGAGGTACGAGCGAAGTTAGCCTAAAACTACCTAGAATTAATTCACAGGAGGAATGACAAGACTAATAATCCTGGGTATTACGAACCTTGAATACAGAGACAGATTAAAGCACCTAAATTTGTACTCCCTCGAGAGACGTAGAGTGAGGGGCGATATGATCGAGGTGTATAAATGGATGTCAGGAAACTTGTACAAATGGATTTAAATAAGACAAATTTAGATTTAAGCGCTGCAGTTTGCTCCATTCTTATGTTCGTGTGTGTGTGTGTGTTTGGGTTGGTTGCCGCTGATATATTACAAAGACAGAAGTTGATAAATAAGTTTTATATACACTAACTCAAGATAAAGAAGGAATCGCCGTACAAATGAAAAGGAAGAGGAACACTTTGGTAAAAGAAGAAATAATAACAACTTGGAACATATTTCTGGTTGTTCCGCCTGAATTCAAACTCTGCTTTGTAACTCTTGTTGTCTATCAACCTAATACTTCCTTGGGTCGCATCTGCTTTGACTATATATTACATTATTTGTTTGTTGTATCTCGTGCATAAGGAAAGTTGCTTTTTTATGTCATACAGATTCACGTATAAACATATTACTGTTATGTATGTAAGATATTTTTGTGTGTTTTTCTGTCTGTTTCTCTGTTTGTCTGTTTCTGTCTCAATCTCTCTCTATCTGTCTGTCTCCGTCTGTCAGACAGGCAAACAGGCAGACAGAGATTGAGACTCAAAGACAGACAGAGACCGAGAGATACACACAGACAGACAGAGGCCAACAGACAGACGGACAGAGATAGTCAGACAGTCAAACAGACACAGAGACAGACATACAAGAGAAAACACAGACAGGCATAGAGCGACAGACACACAGAGATAAGCAGACAGACACACAGAGATAAGCAGACAGACAGTGATAGGCAGACGGACAGAGATTGAAAGCGCAAAGAGAGACAGCCAGACAAACATAGAAAGTTAGAAAAACAGACAGACGGACAGACAGACGGACAGACAGACAGACAGACAAGACAAACAGAGACAGATACACAGAAAGACCCAGAATTAGAGAACGACAGACAAAGACAGATAGAAAGACAGACAGAGGTAAGCAGACAGAGACAAGCAGGCAGAGACAGATAGAAAATGACAGACTGACAGACAAACAGAGACAGAACACAGAAAGACCCAGAATTAGAGAACGACAGACAAAGACAGATAGAAAGACAGACAGAGGTAAGCAGACAGAGACAAGCAGGCAGAGACAGATAGAAAATGACAGACTGACAGACAAACAGAGACAGAAAGAAAAACAGTCTGTCTGTCTGAATGTCTGTCTCTGTTTGTCTGTCTGCCTGTCTGTCTGTTTGCTCAGTCTCTGTCTATCTCTGTTTGACTGTCTCTGTCTGTCTGCCTCCGTATGTCTGCTTTTCTCTGTATGTCTGCAGTTTTGTCTGTCCCTGTCTGTGTGTGTCTCTGTTTATCTTTCTTTGTTTTTCTGTGTGTGTCCGTCTGTCTGAATGTGTGTCTATGTCTGTCTCTGTCAGTCTCTGTATGTCTGTCTGAGTGTCTGTTTCTGTCAGTCTATTTCTGTCTCTGTATGTCTATGTCTTTCTCTCATTCGTTATTTGTCTTTCTGTTTCGGTCTATATGTCTGTCTGTGTCTGTCTGTCTGTCTGACTCTCATTTTGTCTATATCTGTTTGTCTAACTGTCTTTGTCCGTCTGTCATTTGGTCTGACTGTCTCTGTCTATATGCCTGTATGTCTGTCTATCTTTATCACTTTGACTATATGTCTGTCTGTCTGTATGTCTTTCTCACCCTGTCTGTCTGTCTGTCATTCTTTCTCGCTCTGTCTGTCTTTCTCACCCTGTCTCTCTGTCTGTATGTCTTTCTCGCTCTGTCTGTCTTTCTCACTTTGTCTGTCTGTGTCTGACTGTGTGTCTGCGTCTTTCTCTGCCTGTCATATCTTTCTCACAATGTAGGTCTCTGTCTGTCTGTCTATCTGTATGTCTGCCTCTGCCTGTCTACCTTTCGAATTCTGTCTGTCCGTCTGACTATCTCTGTCCGTCTGTCAGTTGGTCTCTGTCTGTCTGTGTGTGTCTCTGCCCGTGTGTCTCTCAGTCTATCTGTCTTTGTATCTCAATCTTTGTCTGTCTGTCTCGGTTTGTCTGTCTGTCTGGCAGACAGAGACCGACACACAAAGACAAAGACAGATAGAGACTGAGACAAACAGACAGACAGAAAGAGACAAACACACAGACAGAGTGAGAAAGACATACAGAATGAGAAATACAGATGTACAGAAAGACAAGGTATGTCAGTCCGTCTGTCTTTCACTGTTTATCTGCTTCTCTCAGTCTGTCTCACTGTCTGTCTCTGTCTGTGTCTCTGTGTCTGTCTGTTTCTGCCAGTCTGTCTCACAATATCGATCTGTCTGTCTTTCTAATTTTCTGCCTCTGTTTATCTATGTCTGTCTATCTGTATCTGTCTTTCTATGTCTGCTTGTCTGTCTCTGCCTGTCTGTTTGTCTCTTTCGTCTATATGTTAGGCTATGTCTCCGTCTCTCTGTTTCTGTCTGTCCCTTTCTTTCTAATAATAATAATAATAATAATAATTAACGGTTTATTGAAAAAGTTCTGCAGCCCGAAGGCTGAAAATATACATTGGACATAAATGACATATTACATACATTGGTGGTTTAACAAAAGCCTTCATTAGAGAAAGGTAAAGGAACATACAGTGAACATACAGATTAATGTAGGATTGTACGTGTTGAACAGCAAATACGTAGTGTAGTAACTCCCTCCCAGATGGTGTTAGGAGGGACCTCACATGGTGTAGTAATTCCCTCACAGATGGTGTTATGGGGGACCTCACGTGGTGTAATTACCTCACAGATGGTGTTATGAGGGTCCTCACGTGGTGTAGTAATTCCCTCACAGATGGTGTTATTAGGGACCTGACGTGGTGTGGTAATTCCCTCACAGATGGTGTTATGAGGGACCTGACGTGGTGTAGTAATTCCCTCACAGATGGTGTTATGAGGGGGCCTCACGTGGTGTAGTAATTCCTTCACAGATGGTGTTATGAGAGTCCTCACGTGGTGTAGTAATTCCCTCACAGATGGTGTGATGAGGGACTTGACGTGGTGTAGTAATTCCCTCACAGATGGTGTTATATGAGTGAGGTGTGGTCCCAGGCCTTCCTATCGTAGACGGATTAACACATCGCTGGTTGTTGTTGTGTCTCACGGGCCGTTATCACTGGGTACCTGGGACCTCACTGTGTGAAGGTTAACTTGGGTACAACTGGTACTGTTGAGTTGTTCTCACTGACTTAAGCACTGTTCACCACTGTTCACCTCTGTTTAACACTGGTTCCATTCCTTTCCTAAATGAAATTGTAACTTCTGGCGAGAACTTGTTGATATTCCGGTGGGGAGGAGGGTTCAGGGGAGGGGGTTGGTATGGGCCAACTTAACAGTTGACCTGGCTGCTCCGAGAGGAGCGCCAGGTACGTCTGTCTGTCTGTCTGTCAGTTTTCTGCTTGTCTCTGCCGTTCTGTCTTTGTCTCTGTCTGTCTGTGACAGACAAACAGACAGGCAGATAGAAAGAAACAGACACAGAGACACACAGACAGAGATTGAGATACAAAGACAGACAGAAACTGAGACACACACAGACAGAGACCAACAGACAGACAGAGACCAACAAACAGACGGAGAGATTCCTACAAATGTTCCAAGTTGTTATTATTTCTTCTTTTACCAAAGTGTTCCTGTTGCTTAACAACTCAATCAGATACGTTATGGTTACGTGGTGAGTCAATGTTTTTTCTGTTTCAGTTTGGGTGACAGCGGTCGAGCCTGACGAGAGCGCTGGACCTTTTTATTTACTGCGATTCCTTTTTTATCTTGAGTTAGTGTATATAAAACTTATTTATCAATTTATGTCTTTGTAATATATCAGCGACAACTGGTGAAACACATTGTAGGGAGAGTTGCGTTGTGCTGTGCTGTAGGAAGAGTTGTAGTGTGTTGTATTGTAGGGAGAGTTGTGTTGTGTTGTGTTGTAGGGAGAGTTGTAGTGTGTTGTATTGTAGGGAGAGTTGTGTTGTGTTGTGTAGTATTGTAGTGAGAGATGTGTTGTGCAGTATAAAGGGAGAGTTGTGGTGTGTTGTGTTGTGTTGTACTGTAGGGAGAGTTGTAGTGTGTTGTGTTGTACTGTAGGGAGAGTTGTAGTGTGTTGTGTTGTAGGGAGAGTTGTAGTGTGTTGTATTGTAGGGAGGATTGTGTTGTGTTGTATTGTAGTGAGAGATGTGTTGTGTAGTATAAAGGGAGGTGTGGTGTGTTGTGTTGTGTTGTATTGTAGGGACAGTTGTGTTGTGTTGTACTGTAGGGAGAGTTGTGTTGTGTTGTGTTGTGTTGTATTGTAGGGAGAGTTGTGTTGTATTGTAGGGAGAGTTGTGTTGCATTGTATTGTAAGGAGAGTTGTATTGTATTGTAGGGTGAGTTGTCTTGTGTTGTATTATAGGGTGTGTTGTTTTGTGTTGTGTTGTAGGGAGTGTTGTATGGTGTTGTATTGTAGGGAGAGTTGTGTTGTGTTGTAGGGTGAGTTATCTTGTGTTGTATTATAGGGTGTGTTGTTTTGTGTTGTGTTGTAGGGAGTGTTGTATGGTGTTGTATTGTAGGGAGAGTTGTGTTGTGTTGTGTTATGTTGTATTGTAGGGAGAGTTGTGTTGTGTTGTATTGTAGGGAAGGTTGTGTTGTGTTGTATTGTAGGTAGAGTTGTATTGTCTTGTAGGGAGAGTTGTGTTGTGTTGTATTGTAGGGAGAGTTGTTTTGTGTTGTGTTGTAGGGAGTGTTATATAGTGTTGCATTGTATGGAGAGTTGTGTTGTGTTGTGTTATGTTGTATTGTAGGGAGAGTTGTGTTGTGTTATGTTGTATTGTAGGGAGAGTTGTGTTGTATTGTAGGGAGAGTTGTGTTGTGTTGTGTTGTAGGGAGAGTTGTGTTGTGTTGTGTTTGACTGTAGGGAGAGTTGTGTTGTGTAGTATTGTAGGGAGAGTTGTGTTGTGTTGTGTTGTATTGTAGGGAGAGTTGTATTGTGTTGTAATGTAGGGAGAGAGTTGAATTGTGTTGTATTGTAGGGAGAGTTGTGTTGTGTAGTATTGTAGGGAGAGTTGTGTTGTGTTGTGTTGTATTGTAGTGTTACGAACCACGCCATCAATTGTCATGATCTACCTACCCAGCACTACGAACCACGCCATCTATTGTCCTGATCTACCTACCCAGCACCACGAGCAACGCCATCTAGGGACAAAACCCGAGTATGACTAGTCTTAGTTACCACTCCTGGGTTTCCCTTCTCCATATCCTGGTTGTTGCGTCACCTCCTCCAAGTCTTCCTCATCAGCTCCAGTTCGAGGAGAGTTCAGTTCACTCTGGGAAGTGACCACACTAGGATCACCTATCCTGGAAACCTACTGCACAGTGACTACCTACCATCTTCTTCAATGCTCAGCCTTACTCGTCAGCCATCTCAGCACTGCACTTGAGTATTTTGTAATCTCATATTGCCTCCTCGCCTCCACCTTGCTTCAGATTGTTGTATGTTGTGTAAATATGTATATAATGCTAAGCCAATGTTGCGTATGTTTAGGTTAAGTATGGTTAAGGGTAAATTATAGAAAGCTGAATATTTTGTTAAGGAATTTATGGTACTTTATTATACACAACAAAAACTCACATCCCTTGTCTACCCTTTTATAGTCCGATTGTCTTGTTTTTTTTATTGTTGTTGCCTGTTGGGATCTGGGTAGACTTTTAACTATATTCTAAATCCCCAACTCGTAACAGTAGGAAGAGTTGTGTTGTGTTTTAGGGAGAGTTGTGTTGTGTTGTGTTGTAGGGAGAGTTGTGTTGTGTTGTGTTTGACTGTAGGGAGAGTTGTGTTGTGTAGTATTGTAGGGAGAGAGTTGTGTTGTGTTGTATTGTAGTGAGAGTTGTGTTGTGTAGTATTGTAGGGAGAGTTGTGTTGTGTTGTATTGTAGTTGTGTTGTGTTGTGTTGTGTTTGACTGTAGGGAGAGTTGTGTTGTGTAGTATTGTAGGGAGAGTTGTGTTGTGTTGTGTTGTAGGGAGAGTTGTGTTGTTGTAGTAGGAGTGTTTTAGTTGTAGGGAGAGTTGTGTTGTGTTATTGTAGGGTAGTTGTGTTGTGTTGTGTTGTGTTTTGACTGGGGGAGAGTTGTGTTGTGTAGTATTATTGTGTTGTGTGTGTTTGACTGGGGAGAGTTGTGTTAATGTAGTTTTGTGTTGTGTTGTGTATTGTAGGGAGAGTTGTGTTGTGTTGTATTGTAGGAGAGTTGTGTTGTGTTGTATTGTAAGGGAGAGAGTTGTGTTGTGTTGTATTGTAGGGGAGTTGTGTTGTGTTGTAAGGAGAGTTGTGTGTTTGTTTTTGTAGGGAAAGACAAATAGACATACCTATAGAGGCAGACATTCAAACAGACAGAATAAGACAGACACATAGAAACATAAAGGGATAGACAGATAGAGATAGACAAACAGAAATCGACAGTCAGATGGACAGACACAATCAGACAGACAGATAGGGGTAAGCATACAACCGGAGACAGACAGACAGACAGACAGAGACACACAGAGACGGACGGACAGACAGACAGACAAATTAAGGCAGAAAGTTAAACAGACAAACAGTCAGACAGACTGAGAAAGCAGACAGGCAGACAGAGATAGAAATACAGTGACAGATAGAAAAAGAAAAAGAGCAAACAGACATACAGAATAAAGACAGACAGAAAGAGACGAACAGACATAAACAGACATAAACAGACAAATAACAGACAGATGCAGATAGACAGACAGAGTAGAGAGAATGAGACAAAGAGAAAGTGACAGAGAGACAGACACATGCACACAGAGACAGACATGCAGGCAGATAGAAACAGAAAGAACAGACAAACAGCCTGACAGGGAGACATCGAGATATATAGACAGACAAACAGAGACAAACCGTCAGAGATATACAGACAGACAGACAGAGAGAGACAGAATGATAAATAGAGACAGACGGACAGACATATAGACAGACAGATATGCAGAGATATACGGACAGAAAAGCAAGCATATAGACAGATAGAAAGAGAGACAGACAGAGAGCAGACAGACAGACAGAGAAAGACTCAGAGACAAACAGGCAGACATAGACAGAAAGTGAGAAACACGGACAGACAGACAGACAAAAGCAGATAGACGAAGACAAACATACAAACAGACAGGCAGAGGATAGACAAACAAACACAGACAGAGTGAGAAAGACAGACAGACAGACAGACAGACAGACAGACAAAAGAGAGACTGACAGACAAAGAATAAGAGATAAAGACAGAAGGACAAACAGACTGACAGACATAGACAGACAATTAGACTGACAGATAGAGAGAGACAGACAAGAAAGATAGATAGACAGGACAGATAGACAGACAAACAAGCAGGCAGAGACATAAAGAAAATGACAGAGATTGACAGAGACAGACAAACAGACAGACAGAGAAAGACAAACAAATAGACACAGACAGAATGGCAGCCAGACAGAGACAGGCAATCGGAGACAGACAAAGAGACATAAAGGGACAAACAGACAGACAGAGACCGACATTGTGAGAAAGACAGAAAAACAGAAACCGTCTGTCTGTTGGTCTCTGTCTGCCTGTGTGTCTCATTGTTTGTCTACCTGACTGTCAGTCTCTGTCTGTCTGTGTCTGTCTCGGTTTGTCTATCTGTCTGAGCTTCTCTGTCTTTCTCACAATGTTGGTCTCTGCCTGTCTGTTCTGTCTGTGTATCTGGCTCTCTGTCTGTCTGTCTCTCTGTCTGTCAGTCTTTCTGTCTGTTTTTTGTCTGTCTGTCTGTCTCTGACTGTCTGTTTGTCTGTCTTCTTAGTCTCTGTCTGTGTGTCTGTCTGTTTGTCTGTCTCTGTATGTTTTTCTGTCGTGGCAATCCCTGACTTTCTTGTCTGTCAGTTTAACTGTCTATGACTGACTGTCTCTGGGTTTGGGGGAGTGTTATGTTTGATTTGGGGGGAGGTTGTTGGGTATGGTTAGGTGGGGGTCAGGTTTTTATTTGGGGGGAGGTTGTTGGTATGGTTAGGTGGGGTCAGGTTTTTATTTGGGGGAGGTTGTTGGGTATGGAAGTTAGTGGGGGGCCAGGTTTTTATTTGGGGGGAGGTTGTTGGGTATGGTTAGGTGGGGGGTCAGGTTTTTATTTGGGGGGAGGTTGTTGGGTTGTGTATAGGGAGGTGTATGTCTCTCAGTCTCTGTCTGTCTTTGTATCTCAATCTCTGTCTGTCTCTGTTTGTGTGTCCGTCAGTCTGTCTCTGTCTGCCAGTCTATTTTTACAATGTCTGTCACTGTCTGTCTGTGTCTGTGTTTGTCTCGTTCTGTCTATCTGTCTGTTCTGTCTATCTGTCTGTTCTGTCTCTCTGTCTTTCTGTCTGTTTTTTGTTGAGAGGAGTTGTTGAGTTAGGTTGTTTTTATTGAGAGGGGTTGTCGCTGAGTTTGGGTATGGAGAATTGTAAGTATTTCGGTGCGGCTGTGTCTGGGGGTTGTGTTTGGAAGTTGGTTGGTATTTTATTTTATTTATTTATTTATTATTTTATTTATTTATTATTTTTTTATTATTATTTTTTTTTTATTTTGTGATTTATTTTTTATTTTTTTTATGTTGATTTATAGGATGGGATTCCTTAGGGAGGATTTGTTGTCTCCTTCTATCTGCTTTTGTCTGTCTGTCTGTTTGTCTGTCCGTGTTACTCACTTTTTTCTATCTATGTCTGACTGTCTCTGCATCTTTCTCTGTCTGTCAGTTTGTCTCTCTGTCTGTCTCTCTTTCTATCTGTCTGTCTGCCTGTTTGTCTGTCCTTCTATCTCTGCATATCTGTCTGTCTGTCTGTCTGTCTGTCAGGCTCTGTCTGTCTAGCTGTCTGTCAGGCTCTGTCTGTTTGTGTGTGTCTCTGTGTCTGTCTGTCTGTATTTCTCCTTCTGTCTGTCTGCCTTTCTCACTCTGTCTGTCTGTTTGTCTATGTCTGTCTGTCTGTCTGTCTCTGTATGTCTTTCTGTCTCTCTCTGTCTGTCTCTCTGTCTGTCTGTTTGTATATCTCTGACGGTTTGTCTCTGTTTGTCTGTCTATATATCTCGATGTCTCCCTGTCAGGCTGTTTGACTGTTCTTTCTGTTTCTATCTGCCTGCATGTCTGTCTCTGTGTGCATGTGTCTGTCTCTCTGTCACTTTCACTTTGTCTCATTCTCTCTACTCTGT